>NC_057805.1:369443239-369473437 GCF_018294505.1 Triticum aestivum
TTCCACGTTTCGGATTGAAATATCTGGCGGCCCCAATTCCATCCCTACAAAATCTCTCTTCTCCACCGTCCCCTTCTGCGCCCAGATTGCTCAAATCCCTAATTCGCCGCCAACCCTCGAATCGCCCCTCGTCTCATCTCTTTCCCCACCATTCCCCACCTCTGTGCCGGACGACGACGATGAAGACGACGGTCGCGCTTCACCACCGCACCGAAGCTACCTCATCTACACCCTCGTCCACCGCACCGGGTGGTCCACCGACAACGTCGGCCGCCGCAACCGACGTGCCTCACAGACACCGAGTTCCACCGCATTAGGTGCGCTTCACCGACGCCGTCTCCCAGCTCACCGGGGCTACTTCACCGAGCACATCGTCGCACCTCCGCCCCCCGAGGCCGTTGGGGCTTACCAACGGTCTCGTCCACCGCATCGTAGCGCTCCGCTGCCACTCAAGATCTGCATCCGTGCGCGGCCAGCCAACGCCAGCGCATCACCCTCAACGGCTCTGAAGTGACCCGCACTCTAGCTAGGCGAGCATGCCCAAACGCCGGCCCGAACTAGGTATCCACACATCACTCCCTTGTGCATTGTTCCGACGATGTTTGGATATCCTTTCACTGCTCTCTTAGCTTACACGCCTATGCAACTCTGACTTTAACTCTTATTTCTTCTGGAGATATCATCTGAAACAGGCAAATCCATTTTTTAGCGAAGCATGACGGCGCTACGGGATCTGGTACACATCCTGCACACCCGTATAACCTTGTAAGTATCTGTCCTCCGGTACAACATCAAGGTCGATTCCTCTTATTTTATCAACCATTCGCCATGTCAAAAATGCAGAGGGGGATGCAAGGAGCACAAGGCCTGCACATCCAAGCAAGTGGTAACATGGACTTGTACATGGAACATCCCAAGCGCAAGCAGAGCTGCAGTGAGCCTGTACAACGAGCTAGCGTAAGTCCCTGCATTTCATTTAATTCATACTAGCAGTCGTGTATGATTTGTGTGCAGTGGCTGATCCACGAATTCAAGTTACCAGGGGCGAACATTTAACTTAAAAAATATGAAGGCACTTGCACTCCGGAAATCAACATAACTTGAGAAATGTGAAGCTACATGCACTTTGAAAACCAGCTAATGATCCAAAGTAGTTCAGGTTATAAACACTAAATGATGCAAGCACCAAAAAACACAAAATGCAACATGGTGTACAAGGACTACACACATGGTCTGTACCTGCTTGAATTATTCGTTCTCTGGCTGAAAATATCGAAGTGTAATTGCACGTATAACCAGTGCGCAAACTGCATATCAATATATCTATCCTGCACAAGTATGCCAATAGTTTCAATCAACAGATTAGAAAAGTATTTATGCTATGTTGTCATGATACGGGGACTTTCCGGTAGATGGCCTCGACGTTTCCTCAAGCTATGAAAATGCACTATAATTTGCTTGTCATCAATGCCTGCAAATCTCTGTCTCTCTCAACATAGTAGATCATCATTAGACACTAAATCCTTCAATGAGCTTGCAAAATGCTTGCATTAGATCCCTCATTAGACAATATATGTTCATCACCAGGAGCATGTAAAATGTTTGCATCAAATCCTTAATTAGTAGTTTGTTCATTAGACACTTCAGGCTCAGGAACAACATGAGCTTGTATGTTTGCACAGGAAACTTGATTAGATACATCAGATTCAGTCAGTTCAGTATTGATTGGGGGAGTTATAAAGTAAGTAGAAATTGGTTTCATTTTCTCATAGATTCCCTACATACAAGCAGTTTTACAACACCGTCAGGTTTAACTATTGGCCAAAAATTGAAGAGTTGAATTAGATATAATCAGGGATGTGATGTACCTGCTCGTTGCGCACGCTACTCTTGCAAGCTGAGACTATCCGTTTGCGCAAGCTCGATGCCATGCCCGTGCTGCCGCCGCTGCCTCCCACGCAGGCTACACCCAGGGTTGGATCTTCATCTTCTTGTCCTTCCGTTCGCTTGAAGCCCGGCGACCGCCCTCCAACGAGGGCGCGAGGAAGTGCTGTGTCGGTCTGTCCAGCGGCGGCTAGGTTAGGAGCGAACCAGACTGGAGGCTGGAGCGAATGAATTGGGATTTTTCCTGTCGTCGATCGATATGGGAGGCGCTCGTTTGGGCCGCGAGCCTGCTATAGGGCCTGCCTTGCACTTATGTTATTGGCCCATCTAAATTGAAACATTTTTCTTCATTTTTACATTGCCTGCTCGTGCGTTGGGATGAACAAAACTAGCGTGGGCCAACTTGGACGACTCAAACTAGGTGCACACTTTCCAGCCACCTGAGGTGGCCGCCCATACCATCCCCTATGGTGGCGTCGCCCCTTTCTGCGTGTATGATTGGATAGTGAAAAATATTCCAGTGGTGCTTTTGATTTACCCACTTCTACGACAGCACAGGTATGACTATCTTGATTCTGTCATAAATTTTTCATGGATGTACATGCATGACAGAAAGCGCGACGTACTGTGACAAACACGTATCATCACGGAAGTGTATTTTTTTGTAGTGGTTGTTGCTTTTTCTTCAGGCTGTTTGCTGTGGCTATAAGCCAGCGCTTGAAGCGCTCCTGCTTGACGGGATCCTCAGGCACAATAAATTCTTCATCGCCGAGGCTCACTTCGTCTTCGGAGAGAGGCATGTAATTGTCATCCTCTGATTCTCCGTTTGCTGCTTGTTTCGGAGGGCTAGCTTGTTCATCCTCCCACTCGAGGTCTGGCTGCAGGGGATTGTCGTCGTCTTCGGCACTATCTGGAGTGTTATTGTCTCTTGTGCTGGTATGCTGCTTTTGCTATGGCGGGACTTAGAGCGGCGCCGCTGACGTCGGTGCTTGGATTGCTCCTTGGAGGGATTAGCCTCCGTTGCCTTATCGCCATCGCCTTCTTTGGGGGTGTCCACCATGTATATATATCATATGATGAGGTGGCAGTCCAGCGCCCTGTGGGCGGTGGTTCTTGTTCGTCTCCTGCATCGTCGTCCATACCGTCGATGTCTTCGGAGCCGAAGTCGAGCATGTCGGTTAAATCATCGACAGTGGCTACTAAGTGGGTGCTGGGTGGGGCGCGAATTTCTTCGTTGTCCGCATCCCATTCTAGTCGGACATAGTTCGGCCAAGGGTCTCCTGACAGAGAGAGAGGCTTCAACGAGTTTAGTATGTCGCCAAAAGGCAAGTGCTGAAAGATATCCGCGGAGGTAAACTCCATGATCGGTGCCCAAACGGATTTGATGGGCATGGACGCAGGCGGCTTGGAGTCCGTGGCCGGGGATGAATCCACGGTTCGGCAACACGGGTCTCGTGGGAGGTGAAGTCAGTATTCGGCTCTATTGCCACTTAGTGTGCGGCCTCCATGGCGGGGTCCATCCACCCGTCCTCAGATGGCGCAATTTGTTCCAGATTGAGGGCCGGAGTGGTTGCAGGTGTGATCTCCCGAACACTGTCCGACGGCAGAGCTAAATCATGCTCGTCGTGATTGTGCGGCGCACCTGACATGGGCTCGAATCCGTCGAAGATCAAGTCTCCGCGGGGCAGTATAGTTCAAGTTTCCAAACCTGACCTGATGGCCAGGGGCGTAGCTATCGATCTGCTCCAGATGGCCAAGCGAGTTGGCCCGCAGTACGAAGCCGCCGAATACGAAGATCTGTCCGGGGAGGAAAACCTCACCCTGGATCGCATCGTTGCCGATGATCGAAGGAGCCATCAAGCCTTATGGCGACGGCACAGTGGAACTCTCAATGAAAGCACCAATGTCGGTGTCAAAACCAGCGGATCTCGGGTAGGGGGTCCCGAACTATGCGTCTAAGGCAGATAGTAACAGGAGGCTGGGGACACAATGTTTACCCAGGTTCGGGCCCTCTCGATGGAGGTAATATCCTACTTCCTGCTTGATTGATGTTTATGATATGAGTATTACAAGAGTTGATCTACCATGAGATCGTAGAGGCTAAACCCTAGAAGCTATCCTATGGTATGATTGTTGTTGTCCTATGGACTAAACCCTCCGGTTTATATAGACACCGGAGGGGGCTAGGGTTACATAGAGTCGGTTACAAGGGAGGAGATCTACATATCCGTATTGCCAAGCTTGCCTTCCACGCCAAGGAGAATCCCATCCGGACACGGGACGAAGTCTTCAATCTTGTATCTTCATAGTCCAACAGTCCGACCAAAGGATATAGTCCGTCTGTCCGAGGACCCCCTAATCCAGGACTCCCTCACTCACCACCGTGCGTGAGTAATTCTATCGTAGGCTTGCTAGACGGTGATGGGTTGGATGAGATCTATCATGTAATCGAGTTAGTTTTGTTAGGGTTTGATCCCTAGTATCCACTATGTTCTGAGATTGATGTTGCTATGACTTTGCTATGCTTAATGCTTGTCACTAGGGCCCGAGTGCCATGATTTCAGATCTGAACCTATTATGTTTTCATGAATATATGTGAGTTCTTGATCTTATCTTGCAAGTCTGTAGTCACCTACTATGTGTTATGATCCGGCAACCACGAAGTGACAATAATCGGGACCACTCCCGGTGATGACCGTAGTTTGAGGAGTTCATGTATTCACTATGTGTTAATGCTTTGGTCCGGTACTCTATTAAAAGGAGGCCTTAATATCCCTTAGTTTCCGCTAGGACCCCGCTGCCACGGGAGGGTAGGACAAAAGATTTCATGCAAGTTCTTTTCCATAAGCACGTATGACTATATTCGAAACACATGCCTACATTACATTGATGAATTGGAGCTAGTTCTGTGTCACCCTATGTTATGACTGTTACATGATGAACCGCATCCGGCATAATTCTCCATTACCGATCCAATGCCTACGAGCTTTTCACATATTGTTCTCCGCTTATTTACTTTTCCGTTGCTACTGTTACAATCACTACATTACCCAAAAATATTACTTTTGCTACCGTTACCATTACTTCCATATTACTTTGCTACTAAATACTTTGCTGCAGATACTAAGTTATCCAGGTGTGGTTGAATTGACAACTCAACTGCTAATACTTGAGAATATTCTTTGGCTCCCCTTGTGTCGAATCAATAAATTTGGGTTGAATACTCTACCCTCGAAAACTGTTGTGATCCCCTATACTTGTGGGTTATCACCAGCTCCCCGACTTCGTTGTGAATTTATCTCCTATAGTAACTACGTTGAAGCACCTGAAAAAATGTAACTATTTTGACAAACCCGTGGGCCCCAACGTCAGTATAGCATTAGGAGGAAGTATTTTTTCAATGAGGCACTTGCTTGTGTATGGCCATAGACCTGGTGGGTCCCGACTGTCCGCCTCTCCATGTACAGTCCTCTCCAGATTCCTCTCGTCTGTTAAGCATGTTCACAACGGGAGACAGCAGCGCCGCGGCGAGCGCACAAAGGCGCGGGAGGAGATCGGACCACCTGAGGCAATGCCTTATTTGTAAGAAAGTACTGAATTAGCCCAGTGGCCAAGTGACACTACCCGAGAGTTGTTCCGCCCGGGTTCGATTCCACCTGATGTAGAGAAAATATCTCCATTTTTTTTCCTCTGCCATTATTAACATGTGGGTCCCCATTGTCATCAACGCACACCACGTCCAACACTTGCCAAAACTTCATCCCTCGTTTTCTCTGTTTTTTCGCACACTCGACATTGTGTGGGCATTTTGAAAATAGCATACCTTTTTGACTGTGCACCATATGAAGATGTGCTATGCATGAATGTTGATCAGCATGATGTTAACTGGCTGGTAGTTCCATTTTCGACCATGAATCAAACTTCCAACATGATGTTAACCCTGTTTGAAAAGGCCGTGTTAATATAAATGCTCTGCCTCTGGAAGTTGCAGTTTCTTATCTGAAATTGAACTTGCAGTTTCTTATCTAAAACTGAAACTTGCAGTTTCTTCTCTGAGAATCACATTGTCTGCACTTTTATACTCCTATGAAACTACATTTTTAAGTGCTAAAAATAGATCTCTAGAATTCATAAAATACTTCATATGCTCAATACTGCAAATCTGAAATTCAAAAGACGTTCATATCTGAAAGTACTCTCAAAATACACAACACAAAACACAATTCACAACCTGGAAATACTGACAACCCTAAGCTCCTCCTGACAATTCACAACCTGCCTGACTGTTGGGCTGGGGGGCAGTCCCCTCCTATTCCTCGGCGGCAGATAGCCGCCCCATTAGAAGATATGAACGACGAGGGAGAGGATGGCGGGGAAGCGTCATCGGGCCAACTGCTTTTCTCCTCTTGTAGTTGGGTTCAGTCAACGAAGACTCCACCGGCTCGCTCTGGCATGACACCCTCACAAACGGCACTCTGAAGATGCTCGATCCATCAATATCTTGTGGATGCTCCATCTGGGATCGATACTCCCACCATTGCTCCCTCACGATCGGATTCGGTGAATCTGTTTGCTCCATGGCCAAGAGGAGCAGCTCTATGTACTCCCGCGCGACTCCCTTCGGGATTATCGCCGCCTTTTCGTTCTGTTGCATATATTTGGCCATGGATGTCACCGTCGCCGCTAGTTGGTCCTTGTTGTCAAACCAAGATTGTATCTCCAACATCTTAGTTAGCTTCATAGGGTCGCCGTCTGCGATCCTCATGTATGGTTGTACTCCTCCATCAATCTACTTCTCCACAGCACCTTCACTCGCCGACGGTGGTTTTTGAATGGAAGAGGAGAGGAGCAGTACCGGTTTTGGATTAGAACGGGAGAGGAGCGACACTGGTTTTGGATTGGAATAGGAGAGGAGGGGCGGTGGTTTTGAAATGGAAGAGGACAGGAGCGGCGCTGGATTTAGATTGGAACAGGAGAGGAGCGGGGGTGGTTTAAGAAGAGAGGAGCGGCGCTGGTCTTGGAAGTATTTTTTTGTTATGCGTATTTTGGGTTAAAGTTTGGGTTTAGGGTCTCTCCCAAGGAGGTCTTGTGTCATCTGCCTCGCGAGGCTTGGCCCCTCGCGAGGGTCTTGAGTGTTTGCTTGGTGAAGATGGGTCGTACAGGGCCGCTGGTGAGCCACGCCCTGGGCCGCAGGCAGGCAAGTCTGGGGACCCCCATTCCCAGGATGTCGATAGTAGCCCCCGGGCCCAAAGCGCTCTCGGACTTGGCTTTGAGGCGAAGCCAAAGGGCAAGTGCGGAGCGCCACGGGCCCCAACAGCCTGCGGCCTTGGTCGACGCGTGGCGATTGATTAGATGTGGGCGTCTCCGCTTCCCCACGCTGCCTCGGCAACTGCCCGACAGACAAAAGGCCGGCGCGGGCTACGCTTGCCTTCATTTCTTTCCTTTGCCATGCTCCATATCCCCTTTCTCGCTCCCTGCTTCCGAAAACTCCAGATCTACTTCAATCCCCTTCCGAGCTTTCGGCCAATGGCGCCCCGAAAGACCAAGGTTGCTGTGCTGCCTGCTTGGTACGAGCCGGCTCTAGACACGCCCAACGTCTCAGAGAAGAACCTCGCCGCCACGCGCCTGCTGACGGCGGGGGAGAGCAACGAGAAGGGGAAGACCGAGCTCCGGGCTGGCTCCGCCGAGCCAGAAGCTTCGAATAGCACCTTCTACCCCTTCTTTATGAGCAGCGTCGTCGCGGGCCTGGTTCCCCCCTTCTCCAACTTCTTCTATGCCGTCCTCCGCCATTACAGGTTGCAAGCTCTCCATCTCCGTCCCAACTCCGTTCTTCTCTTTTCGATCTTCGCCTTCTACTATGAGGCGTATGTCGGGGTGATGCCGTTCGTGGCACTACTGCGCCACTTCTTCCTCCGGATCAACAACGGCCGCACCTCAGGGTGCGCCAATTTTGTCATGGCCGGCAAGGCTAACGCGATCTCGAAGGACGGGAAGAAGGTCGATGGCTTCAGGAGCAAGTGGGTCATGATGGATGCCAAGTGTGTCCACCCCCGGTTGAGGCTGCCGACGGAGAAGCCCCAGTCTGACGAGGGGTGGTCTCGCGTGAAGCTTACTGATGACCGGGCGACGTCGGTGCTGGAGAAGATGAACGCCGACCTGAAGCCGGGCAATGCGAAGGCCGCGAAGCTGACGAGGGCCATGCTCCTGAGGGAGTTCCTAATGCTGCGGGTGGCTCCGCTCCAGGCGCGCTTGCGCCCCTTGTGGACGCTTCGGGGTGAAGAAGCAAGCTTCGCCTGAGTCCGGGAGCCTTGTCTAAAGAGGAGCTGGCTGTAGCTCTCCGCCTCTTGGTCGGGGACGACCAAGAGTATCTGCCGAGTGCCATCGTTCCCTTATTCCGTCGCAAGAATGGGGCGCAGGTTGTGGCCGCCATGCCCACCTTTGACGAGCGCGGCCTAGTGCCGCCGGTGCCCCTTGTGGCCCCGGAGGCGACGGCGCCGGTGGACGTGTCTTCTGGCGACTCCTGCAAGGAGGAGGAAGAGGAGGACGACGAGGAGCGTGACTCGGAGGCGACCCCCGAGGGGATGGGGGAGTCCTCCCCCTTGCGCCAGGCCGATGTCCTCCGCACCATGCCTGATAATGATGACGAGGCCGATGTCCCCCTGGAGAAAGGGGAGCCGCCCGTGGTTCCGATGAGGGGCAGGTCGGTGTTGATCTCCCGAGATGACGCTCCTGCTCTGACTCCGCTTGGGGCTGCTTCTGGTCCATCCGCTGCACCTCCTTCCACTCTTGGCGCCCACGCGTCTGCGCCTCAAGCTGCGAGGCTCTCCGGCTTCAAGCTTATGAAGCGGAGGGACTACGCTGCGGTAGACCAGTAAGTGCTCTTGTCCTGTTTTGTTCTTGCTTATGCTGCTGATCCCTGACGCTACTCCGTTGTGCAATTAGGCCGATGCCCGCGGTGAAGAAGAGGAGGGAGGAG
Organism: Triticum aestivum; assembly: GCF_018294505.1. Classification (NCBI taxonomy): domain Eukaryota; kingdom Viridiplantae; phylum Streptophyta; class Magnoliopsida; order Poales; family Poaceae; genus Triticum; species Triticum aestivum. The sequence continues at coordinate 369,452,100 of NC_057805.1, forward strand.
GCGGTGGTGCTGCCCGGGACCAATTTGCATGCTGGGGCTACGTCTCCCTCCATGGAGAAGGGCAGCATCGGCGCTCACGCCTCTCCGGCTCGATCATCCTCGCGAGGCCCGGGGGAGCACCCTCGGGAGGAGTCAGCCCACGAGGCCCCGCTGGCTCCGGAGGCACCGGTGTCCGGTTCGGCTGCTGAGGTCCCCAAAGCTCAGGAGCCCCTAGTCTCTCAGGCTATGGTGACGATGCCGCCTCCTCCTCCTCCTGCTGCACCGCTGGCTCTAGGTCCTTCTGCCTTCCCTGACGTCTTGGAGCATGCTCTTTCTGAGATGACCCGGCTGCGAGAAGATCTTCAGGGCGCCGACCCCCACCTGGTAGCTGGGCGCCTGAAGCTAGTCTCTGGCTGGCTTCATTCTGACATGTCCGTTCGGGCGGCGCTGAGCTAGGCCGCGGCGACCTCCGAGAAGGAGACGCAGGCCGCCGCCCAGGCAGCGGCCGCTCGCGAGGCGGCACTGAAGGATGTCGAGGCCGCCCAGGATCACTGTCGGGTGCTGGAGGCCGAGCTAAAGACCCTACGCAAGGAGCGTGCGGAAGAAGCCTGCAGCCGCAAGGCGGAGGAGGATAAGATGAAGGCTCGGGAGGACGCCATCAAGGGTCGCAACGCCGAGCTGGAGGAGTTGGCGAAAGCGCAGGCCACGGAACGCATCCGGCTGAGAAACTGGAGCAGAAGGTGGAGGCGGAGAAGGCTGATCTTGACGCCAAGGCGAAAGTCCTGGCTGAGGACCGCGAGGCCTTCAAGCTCCTCTAGGTGAGGTCTCGGACGGTGCTGCGGTCGCTCCACGAGAAGGGCTTGGAGGAGCCGCTGGCCGCCAGCAACGAGGGCCCCGTCCAGCTGCTTCCTTGTCTGCTTGATGCGCTCGAGGACGTCGTGAGCGGTATCGGCCCCATGGTAGAGGGGGAAGCCCGCGTTCTTTCCTCAGCCGCGTTGACGCGCGTCTTCAGCCACCTCCATCTTCGCGATCCCGCCGCCCACCTTGACGAGCTGCTGGAGCCTGTGGAATACGAGCACTGCGCAGCCGCTGCCGCAGCTGTGAAGGGTCAAGTGGAGGCCCTACTGGAGAAGTTCCGCGCCTTCGCCCCCGCGCCCTCAACCGGTGGTGCTACTGGTCCTGCAGCTCCGGCTGGTGGCACAGGTGAAGGAGACGCCATTGGAGAAGAAGCGTCCCTCGCGGGCGACGGCAGTGTCCAGGGATGAAGGGGTGACTTGCTGGCGGCTCCTTTCCTGCTTAACTCCCGTAGCATGTACCGTGCCTCGTGGAGGCGTTTAAACTTGTGTTTGATATTGGAGAACAATATGTAATATTTGCTTGAGATTTTGCGATTTCCTTCCCATTTGCTTTACGTTCTACGCCGGCAGAGCCCGACCCCGCGCATACCTCAGCCGCCATTGGGTCATCCGGATCACCGGGACGAGACCAAGGAGTGAAGGGCTACATGGCCAGTTAGGCTCCTAAGTCGCGATGCTCAGGAGACCCCGACACACAAACAACTTACGAAAAGGAGATGCAGGGGTAGGTCTAGTGTTCTACGTCGGCAGGGCCCGACCGCGCGCATACCTCAACCGCCATTGGGTCGTCCGGATCACCAGGACGAGACCAAGGAGTGAGGGGCTATGTGGCCAGTTAGGCTCTTGAGTCGCGATGCTCAGGAGTCCCCCTAGACGCTCAAACGACCTTCCTACCTTCGCCCTTGCCGAGGCTCAGCTCGGGAGGGGCGCACGACGACCAGGTCCGGAGGACCTAGCTAGGTGGCATATGCTCGGGCGTGACCCGAGCGCAGCCCCCATGCCCAGCCCCCTCGCACGACTCTCCCGAGGGGAGGTGTTGCGATGAGGCCAAACACTGAGCTCAAGGGCTCCCTGAGGTTGTTACGGCCGTGAGGCCGGCCTCAGTTGTTTATCACCAGTGCGGAGCATGGCGCTTCCGCACTTACACGGGCATAGCCTCTCCTCGGCAGTGTCGACGGCCAGCGCGGAGCATGGTGCTTCCACTGGTACGTGGGAGGGGACTCCCTACTGCGGAGAGCCCCCAGGGCGTGTACAACCCCGCCCTGACATGTGGCTTGCATGATAGGGCTAGACGAGGTGTGTCTGGGCACCCGTGAGCCAGCGCGGGACTCACGAGGCCCTACCTCAAGGCGGGTTGCGCCTGGTCTGGGCTCTTGATGGGTGTGGTGGTCCTGTGAGATGGTTAGACAACCTGCGCCGAACGAATCTCCTGAGGTTATCGCGTGAGAAGGCCAAGCACCAACGACCCCAGGAGGTGACATGAACGGGGCCGGCCCGCCAGAAAGAGCTCAGCCATTGGATTTATCGATGCTGCAAGGACGGGCCCGAGCACAGACGCCGTGCCTAGCCTTCTTATGCGAAGGCCCCTGAAGAAAGACGATCGACACGTGGCTCCCATGGTGGGTGACAATCAAGCAGGTGGTAACCATAGATAGATTATGCATGGAAAGCGAACGGGATTAGGTAAACGCAAGAACGATACATGCCACTGGGCTGGACCTGAGCGGCTTGGGGATGATGCAACCCAAGTTGCGCCCCCAGCAGAGCAAGCTAAAGACGTAAAAGGATACATGCCGCAGGGACAGACCCACGCGGCCTGGGAATGATGCAGCCCAAGGGGCGTTCCCAGCTAAATAAACTCGGAAGATGTCACCTGGTTCCGTTGTCAAAGGGGTGTTGGGGAAGCTGAAGACGCGTGGTGAAGGGGTTGCTCCTCACGAGCCACCAGGGCCCTGAGCCTCAGGAGGCTCTGGGGGTCCGGGCGGTTCCTTGAGGACCGTCTCCATCTCCGTCAGGACTACGTGATGCCTGGCCTCCTGAGTTGCCAGGATGCTCCGCAGGTTGCGCTGAAAGGCAGCTGCCATGCTCGGCAGGCCGAATGGCATGCGAACATAGCTGTGAGGTGGGCCCTCGCAGCGTCCCACGCATGAAGGCTAGAAAAGCTCCTGAGATGCGACCCTGTTGAGCCCTGGGATGTCAATGCAGACGTGCAGCCCGCCATCCTCGCCTGGATGGGGAGCCGCACCAGGTGAGCGGCGATCGCCGCACATGGCTCTTGCATCCTGCAGCTCCTGAGTGACCTTGATGATGAACTCCTTAGCGCTGGGCGTTCCTCGCCCGATATCCTCCTGAGGGAAACGTGCCGCAAAGCACGCCTCCACGAGGTGCCCGAGCGCCTCCCTCATGATGTTGGCGAGGTCTGAGGACCTCCAGAAGAGAGCCCCCGAGCCCTGCCCGAGGAGGGCGCCGGGCGCGCCTTTAGCTGCTTCTTCTTCTTGGGGACGACCTCAGGAGGGTACTGCGCTGCATTGTTGTCGGGGTCTTCGATTGATGCTGCTTGGAAGGCGCGCTCGAGGGAGCACACCACATCTTTTTGTTCGCAGGGGACCGTGATGATCCCGCCGCTCCCTGGCATCTTGAGAACGTTGTAGCTGTGGTGTGTCACTGCCATTAACTTGGCTAGGGCCGGATACCCGAGGATGGCATTGTACGGCAGACGGATGTGGGCGACGTCGAAGTCGATGAGCTCGGTGCGGTAGTTGTCGCGCTGTCCGAAGGTGACAGGGAGGCGGACCTGCCCTATTGGGGTGGTGGAGCCGTCAGTCACTCCTGAGAAGGGTTTGGTAGGCTAAAGCTGATCGTATGGCACTTGGAGGCTGTCGAACGTCTCGACGGACAGGACGTTAAGCCCTGCGCCGCCGTCGATGAGGGTCTTGGTGACTTGCATGTTGCTGATGACGGGCGAGCAGAGCATCTGGAGGGCGCCAGCGGTGGCAGCGCACTTGAGTTGGTCTCCTGAGCTGCAATTGCTTGCGCACTTGGACCACCTGAGCGGGCGTGTGGCCTCGAGCCCGGGGAGGACTGCGTTCACCTCGCGAGCAAACTGCTTGAAGATACGCTGAGAGGCTGGGGCCTGAGCTCCGCCCAAGATGCAGGCGATAGCACGCGGCTCTTGGAAGCCCCCAGCCCCTTCATCCTGATGGTGGTCGTCGTTCCTTCTTGACGGTGGCGGCAGCGGAGGAAGGCCAGCATTGCCCTGGGGGCGGTCCTCGCGAGGCTGATCCCTCCAGGCGCCCTCGCGAGGTTGGTCCTGCCAGCGGTCCTCACGAGGTCGGTCGCGCCACTCCTGGCGGGGGCCGCGGTCATCCTAGCATGCTCCGCCACGTCCTCCTCCTCGGCCGTAACCCCGGTCGTTGCGCTCGGGGCGTCGACCGAGGCGTCCATCTCGAATGGCCCTGAGCTATTGACAGTCGTTAGTGTTCTGGCTGTGTACGTTGTGGAAGGCGCAGAACAGACGACTGCTCTTGGACGACTCGGGAAGGTCCCGTCCGTGCTTCGTGTCTGGCTCCGCCGCGAGCACGGCTACTCCCTTGCGCTTCACGTCCTTGGCCTTGGCCTTCTTCTCCTCAGGGTCGATAGCCGGGAGCTCGAGGAGGGAAAGGCGTCCTTCCTCAGCTCTCGGGCACTTGGTCGCCAGGTTGAACAACTCCAAGGTTGTGCACAGCTCCTCGTGGATGGCGAGCTCCTCCTTCATCTTGACATCACGGACGCCATCAGAAAACGCGGAGATGATGGCCTCGTCCGTCACCTTGGGGATCTTGAGGCGAACGTTGTTGAAGTGCTGGATGTACTTTTGCAGGATCTCTCCTGGCTGCTGCTTGATGCAGCGCAGGTCACCCGCGGCCGGAGGGCGGTCGCGAGTGCCCTGGAAGTTGGCGATGAAGCGGTAGTGCATCTCGTTCCAGGAGGAGATCGAGCCCTGGGGCAGGTTCAGGAGGCACGAGCGAGCGCCATCCTTGAGAGCCATGGGGAACCAGTTCGCCAAGACTTTTTCATCGCTGTTGGCCGCCTCAATGCTCAGCTCATAGAGCTGTAGGAACTCCGGGGGGTCGGGGGTGCCGTCGTAGCAAGGAGGTAGGTCTGGCTTGAACTTGCCCGGCCAGGCGATGCTACGCAGCTCAGGAGTGAAGGCGCGGCAGCCTGCGGTGGCCACCGGGACCCTTTGTTGATGCGGAACCTACCCTTGATGCCCGCGCCCCGCCGCCGCATGCGGCGCACGGTCTTGTCGCAGTAGTGCTCGAAGCGCGGGCGCGTTCTCTTCCGGCTGGGGAACTTCTTGGCATCTTCCTTCTTCTCGTGTGGGCTCCTGGCGCAGTGGGTCACGCCGGGGGGTCGCACGTCTCGGTGCCAGAACGCCGTCTTGGTGCATGGGTGGTGGAGGCGCTCCATGGGCCACGTCGCCCGCAGCTGGCAGAGGGCGAGGCAGCGAGAGGGATGGCGCAGGGGAGCCCCCTGCGGCGCTGACAAGCTTGGCGATGCGGTCCAGCCAGTCCTCGTAGAGGTCATCGACGGGGCGGTAGCGCAGGAGCTCGCGTGCCATGAGCAGCGCGGCCTGCGCGTCTGTGGGAGCGCGACGAGCGTGAGACGACGAGCCGGCCGGGGTCAGCGACCGAGTGGCGGTGCGGCCGTCCCGCCACACCGAGGGGTGCAGCGAGGACGCTTGCTGCTCGTTCCCCGCCGGGCCGGTGGCGGTGTTGGCGGCCGGCGATGGAGAACGGCGGGGAGGCCCGCCGACAGGAGCTGTCTGAGCGACGCGGGGCGTCCCGACGCTCAGCGCGGGCCCGAAGAGCATCCGCCATGGATGCGACGAAGCGACGGGACGAGGGTCAGCGGAAAGAAAGCTTTGGCGCACCCCTACCTGGCGTGCCAAATATTGGATTTCGGGTTCCGGCAAAACCCTTGAGGTTCAAACACTAGGGTGAGCACGAAGATCCCCCCTACCTAATCACTCCCTCAGCCTCACCGCGATCTCAAGGCCTAGCTCGACGAACCCGCAACACAAGAGACACGAGATTTATACTGGTTCGGGCCACCGTTGTGGTGTAATAACCTACTCCAGTGTGGTGTGGTGGATTGCCTCTTGGGCTGAGGATGAACAGTACAAGGGAAGAACAGCCTCTTGAGGGGAGGTGTTCTTGTGCTTGGTGGACTTGTGTGGGTGAGGATGATCTGAATCAGTTGCCTCCTACGGTGGTGGCTAGTCCTATTTATAGAGGCCTTGTCCTCTTCCCAAATATTGAGCAGGAAGGGATGCCACAACAGCCAATTTGAAGGGGGACAACTAGTACAAGCTATCCTGACTAAAGGTGGCCTTCGCCTACCAAAGGCTCTGGTGGTGACGCCGTCTTGGGCTCCACGGTGACTTCCGTCCTGCCGTCCTGCTGGTCTTGGTCTCGTTGCACCAATATGGAAACCTTTGCCTGATGCCTCGGGACTCCTCGCCTGCGCTTGCCCCTTTAGCACCAAAGAGGAAATGAGGACACTGCACGCGCTGGCGCCCGCCTGGCTCCAGTCGTCATGGCTTGCGTCACAGGAACCTCGCGAGGTGTCCCTTGCCTTGATCTCTCCCCCCCTCGCGAGCCAGCCTGGTGAGGTCGCTCCCGAGGTCTTGTGTCGTCCGCCTCGCGGCGCTTGGCCCCTCGTGAGGGTCTTGAGTGTTTGCTTGGTGAAGATGAGCCATACAGGGCCGCTGGTGAGCCACGCCATGGGCCGCAGGCAGGCAAGTCTGGGGACCCCCGTTCCCAGGACGCCGACACCATCTTCCAAAGCTAGCACCGGACCACTCAGAAGGACATCTATGGAGAGGATGCAGCAGCGAAGCAGGCAGATCGCCGGCGGCGACCAGGAAAAGTTAACCAGGTTGAACGAGATCCTTACTTGGTTTGACAATGAGTGGGAGATTTCAAGGATGGTGTGAGGGCCATGTGGCAATATATGCGAAAGAGGGAGACGACGGTGATGAGGGCGGCGATGTACTCCTCGGCGGCAGTCACGCCGCAGTCCTACGAGTTCATCGAGTATCTCCTCTGAGCGATGGAGCAGACAGATTTGCCCGAGGCGAAAGTTAGGCGGAGGTGGTGGGCGTACAGGTCGAAGGTCGAGCACCTAGGGGATAACGAATCGATCGAGTACGGTGTGCCGTTCGTGAGGGTGTAGAGCCAGCCGGAGCCACATGATTATTCGTTCTACCACCGCAAGAGGAGGCCGGATGGCGCGACATCGCTTCCCTGCCGTTCTCCACAGTTCCCTCGAAGCTCGCCTCATTTCAACGGCGTCGGTAGGGTTTAAGGTAAGCTTCGCACTAACCTAATCTTCCATCTACTCATGCTTACAATCAGTGTGACAGCTAATAAAAATCATGCTTACAATCAGTCTCCGAGTACTACGCCAATCACCCTAAAATAGCTCTGGACCTTTGGGTCAAAGTTGTGACACTGTGTACAAATAAAGAAAAATAGATTGGTGCTTCTTTCAGAAAAGAGTACTCCCTAGAAAATTGCCAATATAAGCTACTAGTATTTTTTGAAGTCTAAGCTACTAGTATTTGGTTAGAGGATTTGCTGCCGAGAAAGATCCGTCCACAGTGAGCGCCACACATGCCACTGGTGGTGGTGGATGCCAATGCTTAGTTGGAGCAGGGTTGGTGTCGGTAATTTTTACTTGGCACCTCGCACTCTGCATATATGCCGGTTCCATCTGTACATTTGTGCAGTTCCACCAAAATGCAGCTGAATAACCCTGTTTGCACAGATAATGAAAAAGCATGATTACGTTATAGTGGCGCTAGTTGATGAAACATACACTAATAAATAGAAGAAAATATTGCGATAGTATCATAGTATGCCATGCTGCGAGGGCGAGATGGGCCCTGCGACGCCTCATACTGGAAATCGACCCAAGTCTCCCCGATACACCTTCTGCCAGTGATGAACATTAGTGTACAACGGTAGTACAAGGAGGGGCCTTGAGACATTCCAATCTCTATTTTTGTGCAGATCAACTAAAATTAAGCACCCCAGTTTGCAAAAACGCTTAAACATTAACAATGGGACTAGTTGATGAAACATATACTAACAAAGAGAAGCACTTTCTTTATCTACATTGGAAATGAAATGATAGAGAGGAAACTCGCTCTATTGTAACTGTATTATTACTTCATTTTACCAGTGGCACTAGGGTCGAGCAGGTGGCAAACGAGGTGTATCGTGCGTCGCAAGGATGGAGGCCAGGGGTGCTTAGACTGGGATGCTGAAGCTGGCTCTATCTCCCCCCTCATGTTTCTGTGGTAGCATTTGGGTTGTAATCCAAACTTGGTCGAGCTGGTGCTGCGTCCCCCTACCTTCCTAGCTTATGTGGCGAACTTGTCTTCTGCTAGTACTCAGTCCGGTCTAGTAGTAGTTGCATAACTGCTCGTTTACACTGAGATGTTGTCGGATAATGGTTCTCTATGGTAGGGTTTCTTTAATGAAATCGGAGGAAACCCCCTCTTTCTATATATATAAATCTGTGGCACTAGCGGTGCCAAAACATTGCCTCAAATTAATAGTGCCACTAGATTAAGGTGCAAAATAATAACATTACTGCTTTATCATGGCAGTGCCAAAATAGTAGCACAAGAGCAGACTCAACATGTAGGATCTTTGGCAAACAGTCGGACCAACAATCCACATACCTCATGATGGGAACAATATCTGCAGTCAACGCCATCGTAGAAGGGATGACACCAGTCACCAACATGGATGATTCAATTCATGGGACCTTTTGGTGCAGTTCACCTAAAATGAAGCAATGTCCCATGAGCTAGCAGCTTCTTCATTTTTTAAGAAAAGGGCTTCAGCCCCGGTTCCATTTCCATCAGAAAACGAAACCCACAGAGCTTCATCTTCATTAGTTGCAATAAAATTGAGCAACATCAAGGTTGGTTGTGAAGCTCCTGGAATGTTCAACTATAATTTGGATATCATTTGTGCAGTTCAACTAAGATCAAGCGTGAAATGTATGTCTCTGTTTGCACAAAGAAGGTGGAAAGGAGGGTGACAAACAAGTGATGAAACATACATCAAATGAAAAGAAGTATGTTCCTTATCTGAATGGCAATCCTACAAGGACAGTAGCAATTTCTAGAGTAGCAGCATTGCTAGATATTAGTGTGGGCATTAGGATTAACTATGACAACCATTAAATACGACATTACTTTAATGGTGCCATTGCTTCATTTTACCAGCAACATTACATTAATAGCTGCTACAGAGTCGGTATTTGGGCACGGGAGAGTAGGCGGACCAGGACAGTTGCATTTCTAACAAAAAGAAGCAACTTATCTTAATGTGAAATTTAGCAGGACATGAAAAAAAGTGCCATTGATTCATATTACTGGAGGCATTACATTGAAAACAACATTGGTTTAACGTGTCCTTACTTTTAACAGTGCGACTGCTACATTTTACCAGTGGCATTACATAAGAGTGGCTCAGGGCAACAAACATCAGAACAGGATATCTGGGTTGATCCCATTTTTGTTCGGTATAGCCACCTTATACTGTGTGAGGCTAGCAAATCTAGTGCTGGACTTACTCTGTTGACTTGTCCCCCAGTCCCCAGTTTCTTTCCCTTTTCAACCAATAGATCGGGTTTATATTGAGTTTGTACTGCGTTTCCCTTTATTTCCCTATTAGACCAAGAGACCAGTTGGATAGCCAGTCTCTGCTACTTTTCGCCCCCATTATTTCCTCTTTCGACCAAGTCCTAGATTCAGGTAACAGATCTTCCCCCACCCCCACCCCCTTTTCTTCCTTGTTAGAACCAAGTAGTACTAGATTCGAGTGCATGAACTACTTTTACCTCTTAATAGTCAAACTTTAGGTGGCTTTCGAACAGCCGATCAATCCTATCTACGAGGGGCCTGGGAAATAGTAAAACATACAAATGCAGCGACGTTAGGAGCTCGGGAAGTAGAGCAAGGCCGGTTTCGAAGGAAGTAATACCTGAGGGTCGCCGGGATGTCGATAGGTGGGCGGCGGGAGGTCGGATCTGCCCACACTACAGCAACAAGGAAGAAGGGGTCGGAGGCCCTCCCTAGCCAGAGGTGCTTGGGAGAGAACGGCAAGCACTACAAAAAATACACTTCCGTGATGATACGTGTTTCTCACAGTAGGTCGTGTTTTCTGTCATGCATGTACATCCATGACAAATTTATGACAGAATCAAGATAGTCATACCTGTGCTGTCGTAGAAGTGTACCATAACATTGCCAAAATTATCATCACGGAAGTGTCCACTTCCATGACGATAAATCGCGCGTCATAGAAGTGCTTTCATCAAGGGTGACCGACACGTGGCATCCACCATAACGGAACGCCGTTAAGCTATCGGGTCGGATTTTGGATCCGATAACCCGTTAACAGCCACGACCAATGCCGATTTTCCACGTGTAAAATTCTCATTGGCTGACGGATCCACGCGTCAGCTCTGCATTGGCACAGGTGTCACTCATCCAACGGTCGAGATGGGCCTATGATATGTTGACACGTGGACCGGCCCAAAAGTGGCCCATGAAGTTTAAATGGGCCGGCCCAACCGAAGGCCCATAAGATTTAGCGGACCATAATGGGTCGGCCCAGCTAAAGGCCCACAAAATATAGCGGACCATAATGGGCCGGCCCAGCTAAAGGCCCACACGATTTTGCAGACCATAATGGGCCGGCCCAGCTAAAGGCCCACAAGATTTTGCGGACCACAATGGGCCGACCCAGCTAAAGGCCCACAAGATTCTGCATACCATAATGGGCCAGCCCAGCTAAAGGCCCAACATTCTCTGTCAAATTGGCCCATCAACGGCCTGTCCTAAACTTGTCATCAACGCGGCCCATGGTCACTTCTAGCCCATTAACAGTTCGCTAAGTAATTGGGCCGAATTACGGCCCGGTATATTTCCGGCCTGTTAAAGGTCCGGCTTCATTTGGGCCCATTTACAGGCCATCAGAACTTTCAACCCATAAACGACCGTGAAGGATTTGGGTCATATTTGGCCATGTCTAACATTCGGCCTGTTAGAGGCCCACTATAGCTTTGGGCCACTTTCGGCCTGTTGTCATTTTTGGCCTCTTAACGCCGGACGTAAACCATGGGCCATATGTGGCCCAACGTCATAGCGGGCCCATTAACGGCCCATATAAAAATGACGATAATCTAGCCCGACCAAAGTTCCGGCCTGTTAAAGGCCCGTGTATTAGGTCGGCGCACTTACGGCCCGTCTGAATTTCGGCTTGTCAAAGATCCGCATCGTAAATGGGCTACCATTTCGGCCTGCTAAGTCCAGTGGGTTATTTGGCACAATCAGGGCCCAATCTCACTTTCGGTCTATTAAAGGCCCATGTTTTTTATGGGCTCGAGATATTTACACCTGTAAACAGCCTATTTTTACTGAGGGCCCAAATTATGTTTAGGCCTGTTAAAGGCCCACTATGGGCAGAGGCCTACCAGAAAAATATGAAAGCTTATGCTGATTTAGGCCCAGATATTTTTAGTGGGCTACATGCCAATTTCGGCCCGTAATCGTTTTTAGCCCAATTGGAATGGGCCCGACGAATATTGGCATGTTGGGATCCTATGAAGCTTTCGGCCGAATACATTACTAAGATAAACCTACACTATACAAAAATAGCGTCGTAATTACTGCAGCCTGAGGCAGCATCATAAATGTTGTATCACAACAAAATAAATTCCAACCATACAACAAAAGGCCTGTTGGCATAAAGTTTACAGTCCTTCCAGATAAAAGCACCATCAGATGTATAGAAGCACAGATCATTTGACCTGAGTGCTAATGTTTCAGGCTGTAGAATCTGATGGAGCAGCACGATCTCCACCTTTTTTCTGCCATTGCTCTTGAACAACGAAGCGAATGTCTGATAGTCTGGTTTCAAAACCATTCATATCTTGATGACATTTCTCAACCACTATTCTTGTTTCCGAAACAACGTCCATTAGGGATTGGACTTGTGTCTGGAGCATAGATATATCACTCTGTCTAGCAGGAAGATTTTGTTCAGTAGGCGATTTGGACGAGGTTACCTTGACAACCAACCCAGAATTACGCAGGAAGGTGCTTTTGCACTGTTAGTGGAGAGATACTGATGCACTGCAGCAAGAGGTGACATTGTGCCTGTAGTAGCCTTGTCACCTTCAGGTGGTTGTGGCTGTTCAATCATTTGTTCCATAGCTTCCTGAAAGTTTGAACTTGTAGATTAGTGTACCAGATAAGTTACTAATGAGACAAAAACAAACAAAGTAGGTTAAACGTTTATACATAACTTATTTTGGTGAACTACTGTAATACATTAGCATGTATTGTAGTGCCAACTACATAATAAAATCACTTTCGGAACATATGTCCATGTAGCATGCCTACTGTATTGTCTATTTCCTCACATTCGTTGACATCTAAGGATAAAGAGACATGGTTTAAAGTAGGATGAACATAGTATGACATCATTCATATCATGGGCAAACAGATATAAAACAAACAGGCTATTTTATCATTGTGTGCGCACGTGAACATAACAACTAGATTACAGATCAAGACCAAAAGAATATTCTTCATCTCTTTTAAACCATGTAAGGTGAAATGATACGTTAAGACAACTGTGAATAAAAGTGAACGTAGTAACTGACATTGGCTGCAAACCAAGTAGTTAAATGAACACATCACAGTACCAATCAGTTCAAGGCAGGAGGCGTAAGGACTTACAACAGCGGCTTGAACTGGTGTGCTCATGCCCTTCATCTTGCTGGTGTGGCAATCCTTGAAGATTTGCACTGCATTCGGTTCAGGTTCTTTTTGGTCCGCGCGGGCTTTCCTCTGTATTTGGAACAAGTCAATATAGATACGATAATATGGCACAAAAAAAAGAAGGAAGTAGCAGCTATTTACAAGAGCCTCGCAGTGTGCAATATAGCTACGAGATCCTGTTGTGTGTTGGAATTTCACTTTAGAACGGTTGGTTTTGTTCTTCAAACAGTTAGCCTAGAAGAAGATACACTTGTAAGGCACATACATAAATACAAGTTCAATATGTGGTCTGATCAAATACATATAGCCTACCTGATACTTTGGATCAGACTAGTGTTTAACGAGGGCTGTCCAGTCTTCATCCGTAATATATTCCACTGGAGATGTTTGGGCGATTTCATTGTTAGCCTTGCCTTCAAAGTGAGATTTTCTAAGGTGGTACCGATACTGTCGCAGAGCAGACTGAAAAACATGAGTGCATGCTTGTTTAGTTGCATCATCTTTCGGATCCAACTTGAACCTCATGTGTTGAAAAAAGAATGTGAGTCTTATTAGGAGGAAGCTAGAAAGTATGGGACAGAGCAAGACAATATTACTAATTGCGATGAATAACATTACTTACAGATAAATGGTCAAGGAAGGTGTTAAACTGGGTATTGTCTTTCTCATTCCTGTACTGGATCCACGTTGGGAGGATACGTGCATGACACCTAACGGCAACGGCTGCCTCTGATACTAACTTGGCTGACTCTGTAGCATCATGTGGCGTTTTTAAACCTGCCTCAAAATGGATCTCCATTCTTTCTCCTTTAGATTTTGTTAATCTCTCAAGCATTATCCCGGATGTCTATTTCGGCTTGCGCCGTGGTGCTAGTTCAACAATGAATATGGAAAGTGTTAGTGTACATCAAACTGTGAGAGTACATATAAAGGAGCATGCAACTTCAACTTGACTCGGTCAGGTACCTTCTTGGTGTTGATGCTCATGAGGTTCATCTGATCTTGCCAAGTCCTGTTGTGTCAGCAGTGCTTTGGAAGTAGTGTTAGGTCTGAAGGCAGCTTGGGAACTGGCCAGTTCCGGAGCAAACGAATGAGTAACTGGTTGAGATGCTGGTACAGTTGAAGCGGATGCTGCAGCTGGTGGAGCAGGTGATACTGTGTTTGTAGATTTAGCCGGTGGACTTGGACCTTCTACTGCACTATAAGTACCAGCAGAATCTCGACGGCAGAACCTTTTCTGTTGCACCCGACGAGTAACAGCACTCCCTACTATATTATTTTCCTTGCTCTTTTTTGACTTTGCCATGTCAAGCTGTACCCACAACACAAAAGAATAAAATCACTCTTCAGAACTCATTGATGCATGATACAGACAAGCAATACTTTGATGTAAGACAACCGTATGAGGATGGAATATGTAAGAAAAAGAGGACGGCATGACATATTCACAGCTACGATGTGCAAACTAAGCAGAAGGATTTTCAAGAAAATAGAAGTAATGCAAGCTAGACACCATATGAAAGATGCAACCAATATTACTCTGCCAAGTTAAAAGTGTCTTGTCATAAGTGGCAATTCGAAAAATTAGAAGCAGTACAATGTAGAAATCAATGCAAGATGCAACCACTATCAAACTGCCATGTTAAAAGCGTCCAATCATGAGTGACTGATGCGGGATACACAACAACAGTACTTTGATGTAAGAACATGGTATGATAGATAGATGTAGTGTATTCTAGACACAGAAAGTCATGTCATATGCACATGTATAACGTATAAACTCAGCAGGTGCAATTTAATCAAAATAGAAGAAATACAAGCTAGACAACATATGAAACATGAAACCAATTATCACACTGTCAACTTAGAGCAAGCACGTGCGATGGTGGAGTACGGGAGATGAACTCATCATGTAGACTTAGGACTTCAACTTCATTAGCAGTAGCAGTGGCAAATCTAGAGAGTCTCTGTTTGTGTCCGTGCGGAGGACCACCAACGTCCCCTAACTTACTCTTTTCCTTCCTATTTTCTGATATTGCCTTATGAAGTCAATACCACAAGAAGATGAATAAAATTAGCTCTGCATAACTGGTTGATGCATGATACAGACGAACACTACTTTGATGTAAGGCAAGCGCAGGATAGGAGGATGGAATATATACAAAAAAGACAGCGTTTCATATTCACACGTACGATAGGAGGATGGAATATGTATGAAAAAACAGTAAGCGGAAGGCATTTCAACAAAATTAGAAGAAATGAAAGCTAGGCACCATATGAACATGCAACCAATATCACTCTATCAGGTAAAAAGTGTCTCGTCGTAAGTGCCATTTCAAGAAATTAGAAGCAGTACAAGCTAGAAGACAATGCAAGATGCAACCTACATCACAGTCCCAAGTTAAATGTGTCTTATGGGTAAGTGATCGTTGCAGGTATAAGTTGTAAGCTACGCAGATGCAATTCAACATAATCAGAAGCAATACAAACTAGACATCATACGGAAAACGCAACCATGTATAACAGTTCCAAGTAAGAGCAAGCACATGTGATGGTGGAGTAGGGGAGATGTGCTCATCATGTACACGTATGTTCTAGAAATAGGAACACGTGTCATATTCACAGGCATTATGTGTAAAGTAAGCAGATGCAATTCAAGTTAGAAGCAATACAAGCTAGACATCATACGCAACATACAACCACATATAATAGTGTCAAGTTAGAGCAAGCACCTGTGATGGTGGAGTAGGGGAGATGTGCTCATCATCTACACAGTTACGTTGATTGTCTAGCCTTGTGTTGTCTTGCGAATCTTGTTGGGAGGATGGCGGAGTAGAATCTGTAGAGAACCCCTGTTTGAGTTGCTCCGAAGGACCACCATCATCCACTGCCGAACTAATTTCCTTCAGCTGTAATGATTTTGCATTGTGAAGTCAAACCGATAAGAAAAAGGAATAAAATTTGCTCTTCAGAACTCATTCATGCGTGATACTGACGAACACTACTCGGATGAAAGGAAAAACACATGATGCGAGGATGGAATATGTTTGAAAAACGGGATGGTGTGACATATTCACACCTATGGTGTGGCAACTAAGCAGAAGGCATTTCAACAAATTAGAAGCACTGCAAGCTAGACACCATATGAAAGATGCAACCAATATCACTCTGCCAAGTTCAAACTGTATGGCGTTTCAACAAATTAGAAGCAGTACATGCTAGAAATCATACGCAAGACACAACCAATATCACAGTGGCGACTTAAAGGTGCCTTGTCATAAGTGACTGATGCGGGATATGCAAGAATAGTAGTCTGATGTAGAAACAGGAACACATGTCATATTCACAGGCATTATGTGTAAAGTAAGCAGATGCAATTCAACAAAGTTAGAAGCAATACAAGCTAGACATCATACACAACATGCAACGACATATAATAGTGCCAAGTTAGAGCAAGCACCTGTGATGGTGGAGTAGGGGAGATGTGCTCATCATCTACACAGCTATGTTGACTGTCTAGCCATGCGTTGTTTTGCGAATCTTGTTGGGAAGATGGCGGAGTAGAATCTGTAGAGAACCTCCGTTTCAGTTGCTCGGAAGGACCACCATCATCCAATGCCTTGCCAATTTCCTTCAGCTTTATTGATTTTGCATTGTGAGGTCATATCGACAAGAAAAAGGAATATCATTCGCTCTTTAGAACTCATTCATGCATGATACTGACGAACACTACTCTGATGAAAGGCAAAGTCATGATACGATGATGGAATATGTACGAAAAAATGGACGACTTGACATATTCACACCTATGATGTGGTAACTAAGCAGAAGGCACTTCAACAAATTAGAAACACTTCAAGACACCATATGGAAGGTGCAATCAATATCACTCTGCCAAGTTAAAACTGTCTCGTCATAGGTGGCGTTCATCAAACTAGAAGCAATAAATGCTAGAGATCATATTCAAGACGCAAACCAATATCACACTGCCAACTTAAAGGTGTCCCATCATAAGTGACTGATGCAGGATACACAAGAAGAGTAGTTTCATGTAAGAACATGGTGTGATAGACGGATATAGTATGTACCAAAAATAGGAAAGCGTGTCATATTCACATGTATCATGTGTAAGCTAAGCAGATGCGGTTTACACTAATTAGGAGCAATACGAGCTAGACACCATATGCAACATGCAACCAGATATCACACTGCCAAGTTAGAGCAAGCACCTTGGATGGTGGAGTAGGGGAGCGGAGACTTGGACCTTGTAATGCACTATCAGTACAAGGAGAATCGGTACAGATGCTCCGTTTACGTTGCTGCAGAGGACCACCATCATCGCCTTCCTCACTCTTTTCCTTCCTCTTTCTTGATTTTGCCTTGTCAAGTCAAACCCACAAGAAAAAGGAATAAAATTTGCTCTTCAGAACTCATTGATGCATGATACTGACGAACACTACTTTCATGTAAGGCAGCCGCATGATAGGAGGATGGAATATGTATGAAAAACAGGATGGCGTGACATATTGACATGTATGATGTATAAAGTGTAAACTAAGCACAAGGTGCTTGAACTTGTTAGAATCGATGCAAGCTAGAAACCATATGAAAGATGAAACCAATATCACTCTGCCAAATTAAAAGGGTGCCCTAACAAATGTATTTGACCAAATTAGAAGCAATACATGGCAACAGGCTAGAAATAATATGCAACGAATAAAGGTGACTCATCATAAGTGATTGATGCAGGATACAGAAGAGAGGTAGTTTCATGTAAGAACAAGGTTAACACATAGATGTAGTGTGTACCAAAAATAGCAAGGCATGTCATATTCACAGGTATAGTGTGTAAACTAAGCAGATGCAATTTACCCTAATTAGAAGCATTAAAAGCTAGACACCATATGCAACATGCAACCACATATCACACTGCGAAGTTAGAGCAAGCACCTGTGATGGTGGTGTAGGCGAAGTGCGGTCTTCAGGTACAGAGGTACGTTCAATATCTTCATTTAGGCTTGCTGTTTCTTGAGAATCATGTGGAGAGGATGAAATTACATTCTTTATAAGAGTATTGCGTCTCATATTAACCCACGCGCGTGACTGTCTCATCATAAGCGATAGACGCAGGATACACAAGAACAGTAGTTTGATGTAAGAACATGGTGTGATAGGCAGATGTAGTATGTACCAAAAACAGGAAGGCGTGTCATATTCACATGTATAATGTGTAAGCTAAGGAGATGCAATTTAACAAATTAGGAGCATTGATGAGGGATACACAAGAAAAGTAGTTTGATGTAAGAACATGGTTAATAGAAAGATGTAGTATGTACCAAAAACAGGAAGGCATGTCATATTCACAGGTATAATGTGTTAATTAAGCAGATGCAATTTACCCTAATTAGAAGCATTACAAGGTAGACACCATATGCAACATGCAACCACATATCACACTGCCAAGTAAGAGCAAGCACCTGCGATGGTGGTGTGGGGGAATTGCGGTGATCAACTAGAGAGCTACATTGACTATCTTCATTTAGCCTTGCTGTTTCTTGAGAATCATGTGGGGAGGATGACAATGCACTCTTTAAACGAGTAGGGCATCTCGCAGTAACCCACTCGGGTGACTATCTCATCATAAGTGATTGACGAGGGATACAAAAGAGCATTAGTTTGATGTACGAACATGGTTAATAGACATATGTAGTATGTATCAAAAATAGGAAGGCATGTCATTATCAAAGGTATAATGTGTAAAGTAAGGAGATGCAATTTAACCAAATTGGAAGCAATACAAGCTAGACACCATATGCAACATGCAACCACATTTGACAGCGCGAAGTTAAAGCAAGCACCTGGGATGGTTGTGTGTGGCAATTGAGATCATCAACTGCAGAGCTACGTTTACTGTCTCCAACTGCTGACACTGCACCCATTAGAGCGCTGAAACACTTAGTGCTTATCTTCGAATTACATTGGAGCGACTTCTGTCTTTTCTTTTCTGCATTCATCAACACTGCGTCAGAGTCTGAAATACCCATGCATAAAAAAACAATAGTGTGAGTATGGGTGAAGTGTGTGCACAATTAGTACAGTGTAAAGGTAGCAGATAGCAGGTCGGTGAGAAATAAATGACGGGAGACATATGATAGCTCTACAACATGCATGACACACTAAATTACTACAGGATTCTATGAAAATAACAGTCGACTGAAAGCAAATAGGTCAATCCATTTTTTCTGCACCGTCCCATGTACAAAGAACGGGTAGATCGCCTTCATCTACCTCCAGCCAGTCAGTGTTGATGATCTTCCTCGAAACGCCAGCGACCACCGGCCCAGTATTCCTCCCCTGCCTGCGCCCTCCCCTCGACCTCACCGCACCGCCCCCCCCGGCCATCCATTCAAGCCCCGCCGACCTCCAGATCGGGCGCAAGCAGCTCCTGCGCCCGACACCCCTATGATAGACACCGATGCGCCGCTTCCCTGGGGAACAGGCGGACTAGGTGCTCCGCGCGCCTAAGCGGGTGCTGCTTCTTTTAATTGCGGTTCGACTGACCCTGAATTGAAATCCAGGCGGGCTACTGACCTCTAGCAAAGGTGAAATAGTAAAAGGGAGGAAACCTTGTGCATTTAGTATCACGAAGAAGATGCAGTAAGAAGCGCTCAACAAGTTTCTTTCGTGGGATGAATATGGTGTGAGCGGAGACATAAGATTTGAATAAGGGAAGAGGAGTACCTCTTTCTACTGGCAGTGCTGTGTCCTCCTTCTGTTTTTCCGACGATCTTCTTGTTGTTCGCCGGAAACCAGAAGTTGTGGAGGACGGTGCAGCCTTGGACGAACCCATGGCCAAGTTGTTGAGTGTGGTGCGGTGGCCGTCTGTCGGCAGCGGGGAAGTAGATCCGAGGCGGCGAACGATGGCGTAGCAGGAACAGCTCCAGTGCGGTGGACGGTTGCGACAGTGGAGCCGCAGCAGTGAGGCATAGGACGGCGTGGTCGGAGTGGTTCTGGTATGGCGCACGTCGGCGTCGGTGTCGTGGAGGCAGCTCTGCCTCGGCTTCAGCTGCTAAGTCCTTGAGGGCGTTGCGGTTGCGGTTGCGTTGGACGACGACGTCGGGGTACCGGCTCCGGCGTGATGGAGGAGGGCGGCGGTGGATTGGCCGCTATGGGGTGGAGGACGGAGGAGGCTGGGGTTTCGCGGCTGGTGGAGAGGGCGTTTTCGCGCCCACGGAGTATGAATGGGGAAACGGAGGGAGGCGGGGAACTAAGGGGGAACAATGTTTCGGTTTGAGACGCGCTTGTTTGAAATTTGGGGAAAGTTACAAACTTTGCCCCCATCTAAAATTTTGGACATATTGCGGGTTGGGGGTAGGACAGTCATGTCAGGTGTCCCAAATGTGGGCGGGATAGATTTCGGCCGAGCTCATGGGTAGGCGCCCACGGCGTATGAATGCTTCTGAGAGGCGGTTGAGACTGGCGTCTTGGTGAAGTTACAAACCTACCCCCGTTTAGACCTTTGGACATCGGGCCGATAGGCTACACGGGCCAGAGTCAGGACAGTAATTTCCTACCACCAAACATTAGTCTCGTGCGGTTTCGGGTGACCAGAGGCCTATTTGGCGCTTCGTTCAATATTTGGGAGCAGAAGCATTAACGTTTTCGGTTCTCTTGAATTGAACTTTCAGGATTTGTCAAACTTCACAAATCTTTACTCTTGAAAATCCTAAAGCTACGATTATTTTGGAATGGAGGGGGTATAGTTGAATATACATTGTACACGAGTATATAATAAAAAATATGCAACTTACCTCAGTTCATGCATGGTTCCAGATATAATCTCCTTGGTTGCAAGAAAAAAGTTAGATATGCGTATGAATATATATAGCATGTTCAAACTGACAACAAAGATTGATGCCCCCTTTTACATCTGATTTACAAATGTCGTTATCTCGGGTTCAAATAGATGAATGCACTTCCTATGAATTCGAATCTTCGAAACCCCCTTTATGTTGAATTCGACATGTAGTCTATTTCATAGCTAGCAATTTGGAATGTATCCATGCAAGTCACAAATGTATAAAGTGCTTGACACTAACAACATGGAGTGCACTAATTAATGTTTATATATGAATTGCAAAAGCATCCATTGCCTGTATTTCAAACCGCTCTCAGTCTATGGATCGATAATATGAAATAAACACATGCACATGCTAGAATTCAATAGAGTATGGGTGTCTGATAGACCGATTTTCGTCCATACGCAATTTGCAAAATTCATGATCTCATCCAAAAATAATAATGCCATTTATATTTTAATTTAATGCGTAGAACCGCCTTTTACACGTAGATGCACTATGCCTCGCCCCGTTCTCACAAACGTGTTATATATCTCTCTATCTAATGCATAAGTGCACACACTTTATATGCATCGGCATTTCTCTTTCACACATGCTCACAATCTCTCTCAGGGTGTCGGGGTGTCTCACGCACATGCTCTCTCTGTTTCTCTCTCTCTCTTTCTGACTACTTTGTACCACTCTTTTCACTAATCTCAGTTGGAAAACACTATTTCTCTCACATGCATATATACACATGCACGGTCTCTACTAGCCCTCTATACGCACATATATGTGCCTACGTGTCTCCCG
>NC_057805.1:369473604-369474544 GCF_018294505.1 Triticum aestivum
TCTTTAGGCCTCTCTCACACACATTGCCCCCCCCCCCCGACACACCTCTCTCTTAGTAGTTGGCAGATATGATTTCATCATATCATTCAGTAGGATATCCCTGGCTGTTAGGCTGGATGGTAATACGAGGCAAAGTTTTACCATAGTTCAGATCGGACCCTTGCAGTTGAAGAAAGAGCCTACTCCTGGTACTGTATATTAGTGATAGGGGTGTGTACAAAGTACACGTGAATACCAGGCATTGTGCGTGTGTGTATACGATCGACGAACTAGCCCCCAAGCTTGTATAAAATACTAAGGGCCTAGGGTTACAAATCATATATAGTCGGCTTATCACCAGTGGGGATTGAGTCCTCCGCGACTCTGGTAGCTTCGTGTTGTACGCCGAGTCCTCCACATGGGTCTTCGTATAACACGTCTCGGTCCAACCTGTATGTGGCGCAGGATGGAACCGACCCATGAGTCTTCATGTTGACCCACCACAACTAGAAATGATGTGCCCACCACACCACACACGCAATCGGCCACTAAGAAATTAAGCATATACAATAGTACAACGGTATCTAGCTCATGATACGTCTCCATATTTTGTTGATGACACTGACAGACTTTGCATTTGATGCGTGCTCCGTATTTTGTTGACGACACTTACAGTCATTGTATTTGAAGCGAAAGCACGATATGGTCACTGGACTTCAGAATAAGCTCATCACGGTCACCACATACATTTTGTTGACGACACTTACGGTCATTGTAATTTGTTGATAACACGATCAATTGACCAGTCAAACGGTCCACATTCAGCAGCGCACATTACCATAGGGCCCACCCGTCAGCACGTATATGAAGGACAGAAATGGTAATAAATTAGTGGTCGGTGGGTATTCGAAGTCGTGAGACCTCTGGTTGGCAGTCACCGGCGGTTGGGGGGCGTTCATCG
>NC_057805.1:369807716-369862515 GCF_018294505.1 Triticum aestivum
CGGCTTCAGTTAGCAGCAGTAGCGAAGGAATCGCTCGATCGGGTTCAGTTAACAGCCATCGATCGATCGCTCGGGTTCAGTAACGCGTAGCCTGCAGTGCAATCGCTCGGGTTCAGTTAGAGCCCAACGCCTCGCTCGGGTTCAGTTAGAGCCAACGCCTCGCACACACGCGCGTACGTGTATGAGAGAAACGCGCATCGCTCGGCCCCCGACCTCCCACCATAACCGGGAACTCCCCGAAATTTTCCTCGCCCTTGCTTCTACCATGGTTTTTTCCGTCATGGACGGCCCAAAGAATGTCATGCAGCTGCGTCTCCAGCCCGCCCAGGACGAAAAGCCCATTTTCGGTCATGATTTTTTGTCATAGAAGTAGGAGCCCACCACATCTATGATGATACCGGGTTTTGTCACAATTATCGTCATAGAAGTGTCATATGTATGACAAAAAAAATCGTTCGGCCCAAAATGTCACGGATGTGTCTTTTTTTTGTAGTGCAAGGAGCTACACAAAAAGAAGACATCAAGCTCATGTTGGTGAATGGGTATCCGGCTCCGACTCCGACCATCACTTCGAAAGAAGTTATCACTCCGACTCCGAATATACTCAAGATGAAGGTGTTGCCGGTCTAGCACTTGTGTCAACCAACTCCTACGACATATTTGATTCACCAAATGAAGGAATTGGAAGATGCTTCATGGCCAAGGGTCCAAAGGTAACACATCCCGAGTATGTTGATTTCAATAGTGATGAAGATGATTTGCTAGGTGATGATGATTTACTTGTTGACAACACTAGTGATGAAAACTATGATGAAACGTCAATTAATCATGCTAATCAAGATAAAACGAATGACGATGATAAGAAGGAGATTGAGCGTCTAACTAAAGAACTAAACACTCTTCAGTTAGCTCATGAAACTACCTTGGAAGATCATCGAGAACTTTTAAAGACTCATGATAAGCTATGCTTTGAAAAGCTCAACCTTGAGCAAGAACATGAGTTTTTAAAGGCAATCAATGATGATCTTCGCAAGAAAAGTTCTTCTTACATTGCCAAGTGTTTACTCTTGTCTACTTACATGCCACAAGTTAAACCTAACAACAAGAGCAAGAAAGATTCTTCATCTAGTAGTAACAAAAATCATGCCAAATCCAATGTTGTTGCATCTAGTAGTTCTCTTGATTCCACTAATGATTCTCTTAGCCAAGTTACACTTGAGCAAGAAAATAGCTTATTGAAGGGAATTATAGAGAAAGGTGTTTACAAAAGCCTTGCCGGAAGTAAGCAATTTGAGGAAATTGTACGCAAGCAAGGAAGACACCGGGAGAATCAAGGTGTTGGTTTTGAACGAAAGTTCAATGCCAATGGAGTTGAGTGGGAAGAAGATCAATACCCCAAGATGAAGTTTGTTCCTCAACAAGAGAAGTATGATCCTACTTCTTTCAAAGGGACACAAGCTCAAGATGATCTTCCACCACAAGACCACAAGCTAAAAGGCAAGGACAAGCTTCAAGAGGAAATTGATGCATTTGAAGAAGCACCTAAGGCCTTGGTCAAGTGGGTTCCCAAGACTACATCAAGTACAACTACAACTCCAAGGATTCCCATCAAGATGGTGTGGGTCCAGAAGAAGAAGAAGAACTAGAGAGTTCTTGAGGGTGACTCCGCCAACATACTGTTGGGTTATGTAGCAGAAATTCAAAATTTTCTACGCATCACCAAGATCAATCTATGGAGTAATCTAGCAACGAGGGGAAGGGGAGTGCGTCTACATACCCTTGTAGATCGCGATGCAGAAGCGTTGCAAGAACGCGGATGAAGGAGTCGTACTCGTAGCGATTCAGATCGCGGTTGATTCCGATCTAAGCACCGAAGAACGGTGCCTCCGCGTTCAACACACGTGCAACCCGGTGACGTCTCCCACGCCTTGATCCAGCAAGGAGAGAGGGAGAGGTTGAGGAAGACTCTGTCCAGCAGCAGCATGACGGCGTGGTGGTGGTGGAGGAGCGTGGTAATCCCGCAGGGCTTCGCCAAGCACCGCGGGAGAGGAGGAGGAGGGAGAGGGGTAGGGCTGCGCCGAAAGAGAGACGTTCTCATGTCTTGGGCAGCCCCAAACCTCAACTATATATAGGGGGGAGGGGGCTGCGCCCCCTCTAGGGTTTCCACCCCAAGGGCTGGCGGCCAACCCTAGATCCCATCTAGGGGGGCGGCCAAGGGGAGGAGAGGGGGGCGCCACTAGGGTGGGCCTTAAGGCCCATCTGGACCTAGGGTTTGCCCCCTCCCACTCTCCCATGCGCCTTGGGCCTTGGTGGGGGGCGCACCAGCCCACCTGGGGCTGGTCCCCTCCCACACTTGGCCCACGCAGCCTTCTAGGGCTGGTGGCCCCACTTGGTGGACCCCCGGGACGCTCCCGGTGGTCCCGGTACATTACCGATATCACCCGAAACTTTTCCGGTGACCAAAACAGGACTTCCCATATATAAATCTTTACATCCGGACCATTCCGGAACTCCTCGTGACGTCCGGGATCTCATCCAGGACTCCGAACAACATTAGGTAACCACGTATATCTATTCCCTATAACCCTAGCGTCATCGAACCTTAAGTGTGTAGACCCTACGGGTTCGGAAACCATGCAGACATGACCGAGACGTTCTCCGGTCAATAACCAACAGCGGGATCTGGATACCCATGTTGGCTCCCACATGTTTCACGATGATCTCATCGGATGAACCACGATGTCGGGGATTCAATCTATCCCGTATGCAATTCCCTTTGTCTATCGATATGTTACTTGCCCGAGATTCGATCGTCGGTATCCCTATACCTTGTTCAATCTCGTTACCGGCAAGTCTCTTTACTCGTTCCGTAACTCACATCATCCCGTGATCAACTCCTTGGTCACATTGTGCACATTATGATGATGTCCTACCGAGTGGGCCCAGAGATACCTCTCCGTTTACACGGAGTGACAAATCCCAGTCTCGATTCGTGCCAACCCAACAGACACTTTCGGAGATACCTGTAGTGCACCTTTATAGCCACCCAGTTACGTTGTGACGTTTGGTACACCCAAAGCATTCCTACGGTATCCGGGAGTTGCACAATCTCATGGTCTAAGGAAATGATACTTGACATTAGAAAAGCTCTGAGCAAACGAACTACACGATCTTGTGCTAGGCTTAGGTTTGGGTCTCGTCCATCACATCATTCTCCTAATGATGTGATCCCGTTATCAACGACATCCAATGTCCATGGTCAAGAAACCGTAACCATCTATTGATCAAAGAGCTAGTCAACTAGAGGCTTACTAGGGACATGGTGTTGTCTATGTATCCACACATGTATCTGAGTTTCCTATCAATACAATTCTAGCATGGATAATAAACGATTATCATGAACAAGGAAATATAATAATAACCTATTTATTATTGCCTCTAGGGCATATTTCCAACAGTCTCCCACTTGCACTAGAGTCAATAATCTAGTCCACATCACCATGTGATTAACACTCACAGGTCACATCACCATGTGACCAACATCCGAAGAGTTTACTAGAGTCAACAATCTAGTTCACATCTCTATGTGATTAACACTCAATGAGTTCTGGTTTGATCATGTTATGCTTGTGAGAGAGGTTATTTAGTCAACGGGTCTGAACCTTTCAGATCCGTGTGTGATTTACGAATATCTATGTCATCTTGTGGATGCTACCACGCGCTACTTGGAGCCATTTCAAATAACTGCTCCACTATACGAATCCGGTTTACTACTCAGAGCCATCCGGATTAGTGTCAAAGTTTGCATCGACGTAACCCTTTACGACGAACTCCTTTTCACCTCCATAATGGAGAAAATTCCTTAGTCCACTAGATACTAAGGATAAGTTCGACCGCTGTCATGTGATCCATTCCCGGATCACTATTGTACCCCTTGACCAACTCATGGCAAGGCACACTACATGTGCGGTACACAGCATAGCATACTATAGAGCCTACGTCTAAAGCATAGGGGACGACCTTCGTCCTTTCTCTCTCTTCTGCTGTGGTCAGGTCTTGAGTCTTACTCAATACTCACACCTTGTAACACAGCCAAGAACTCCTTCTTTGTTGATCTATTTTGAACTCTTTCAAAAACATGTCAAGGTGTGCGTTCTTTGAAAGTATCATCAGGCGTCTTGATCTATCTCTATAGATCTTGATGCCCAATATGTAAGCAGCTTTTATCCAGGTCTTCCTTTGAAAAACTCCTTTCAAACAACCCTTTATGCTTTCCAGAAATTTTACATCATTTCGGATCAACAATATGTCATTCACATATACTTATCAGTAATGTTGTAGCGCTCCCACTCACTTTATTTTAAATATAAGTTTCTAACAAACTTTGTATAAACCCAAAAACTTTGATCACTCCATCAAAGCGTATATTCTGACTCCGAGATGCTTGCTCTAGTCCATGGAAGGATCGCTGGAGCTAGCATACCTTTTAGCATCCTTAGGATCGACAAAACCTTTCTGATTGTATCACATACAACCTTTCCTTACGAAAACTGGTAAGGAAACTTGTTTTGACATCCATCTGCCAGATTTCATAAATGCAGCTAATGCTAACATGATTCCGACGGACTTAAGCATCGCTACGGATGAGAAAATCTCATCATAGTCAACTCCTTGAACTCGTGGAAACACTCTTTGCCACAAGTCGAGCTTCATAGACGGTAACATTACCGTCCACGTCCGTCTTCTTCTCAAAGATCCATTTATCTCGGATTTCATGGCTTCTAACCATTTGTCGGAATATGGGCCCACCATCGCTTCTCCATAGCTCGTAGGTTCAGTATTGTCCAACAACATGATATCTCAGACAGGATCACATACCACTCTGAAGTAGCACGCATCCTCGTCGTCCTACGAGGTTTGGTGGTGACTTGATCCGAAGTTTCATGATCACTATCATAAGCTTTCACTTCAATTGGTATAGGTGCCACAGGAACAACTTCCTGTGCCCTGCTACACACTAGTTGAAGTGACGGTTCAATAACCTTATCAAGTCTCCACCATCTTCCCACTCAATTCTTTCGAGAGAAACTTTTCCTCGAGAAAGGACTCGTTTCTAGAAGCAATTACTTTTGCTTCCAGATCTGAAATAGGAGGTATACCCAACTGTTTTGGGTATTCTTATGAAGATGTATTTATCCGCTTTGGGTTCGAGCTTATCAGCCTGAAACTTTTTCACATAAGCTTCGCAGCCCCAAACTTTTAAGAAACGACAACTTAGGTTTCTCTAAACGGTGTCGTCTCAACGGAAGTGCGTGGTGCCCCTTTTAAAGTGAATGCGGTTATCTCTAATGCCTAACCCATAAACGATAGTGGTAATTTGATAAGAAACATCATGATATGCACCATATCCAATAGGGTGCAGTTATGATGTTCGGACACACCATCACACTATGGTGTTCCAGGCGGTATTAATTGTGAAACACTTTCCACAATGTCTTAATTGTGTGCCAAACTCGTAACTCAGATATTCATCTCTATGATCATATCACAGACATTTTATCCTCTTGTCACGACGATCTTCAACTTCACTCTGAAATTACTTGAACCTTTCAATAATTTAGACTTGTGTTTCATCAAGTAAATACACTCAGCATCTACTCAAATCATTTGTGAAGTAAGAACATAACGATATCCACTGCATGCCTCAGCACTCATTGGACTGCATACATCAAAATGTATTACTTCCAATAAGTTGCTCTCTTGTTCCATCTTACTGAAAACGACGCCTTTCAGTCATCTTGCCCATGTGGTATGATTTGCATGTCTCAAGTGATTCAAAATCAAGTGAGTCTAAACGATCCATCTGCATGGAGTTTCTTCATGCATATATACCAATAGACATGGTTCGCATGTCTCAATCCTTTCAAAAACGAGTGAGTCCAAAGATCCATCTACATGGAGCTTCTTCATGCGTTCTATACCAATATGACTCAAATGGCAGTGCCACAAGTATGTGGTACTATCATTACTATTTTATATCTTTTGGCACGAACATGTGTATCACTGCGATCGAGATTCATTTTAGGTGCAAGACCATTGAAGGTATTATTCAAATAAACAGAGTAACCATTATTCTCCTTAAATGAATAACCGTATTGCGATAAACATAATCCAATCATGCTCAACGCAAATACCAAATCTCGATAGTAGAGGGAGCATGCGATGCTTGATCGCATCAACCTTGGAAACACTTCCAACACATATCGTCATCTCACCTTTAGCTAGTCTCCGTTTATTCCGCAGCTTTTATTTCGAGTTACTAACACTTAGCAACCGAACCGGTATCTAATACCCTGGTGCTGCTAGGAGTACTAGTAAAGTACACATTCATATAATGTATATCCAATATACTTCTGTCGACCTTGCCTGCCTTCTCATCTACCAAGTATCTAGGGTAGTTCCGATTCAGTGACCGTTCCCCTCATTACAGAAGCACTTAGTCTCGGGTTTGGGTTCAACCTTGGGATTCTTCACTAGATCAGCAAACGACTTGCTGTTTCATGAAGTATCCCTTTTGCCCTTGCCCTTCTTAAACTAGTGGTTTTACTAACCATCAACAATTGATGCTCCTTCTTGATTTCTACTCTCGCGGTGTCAAACATCGCGAATAGCTCAAGGATCATCATAACTATCCCTGATATGTTATAGTTCATCACGAAGCTCTACTAGCTTGGTGGCAGTGACTATGGAGAACCATCACTATCTCATCTAGGAGGTTAACTCCCACTCGATTCAAGCGATTGTGGTACTCAGACAATCTGAGCACATGCTCAACGATTGAGCTTTTCTCCCTTAGTGTGCAGGCTTAAGAAACTTGTCAGAGGTCTCATACCTCTTGACGTGGGCACTAGTCTGAAATCCCGATTTCAGTCTTCGGAACATCTCATATGTTCTGTGACGTTTCAAAACGTCTTTGGTGCCACAATTCCAAACCGTTAGCATTACGCACTGAACTATCACGTAGTCATCAAAACGTGTATGTCAGATGTTTCGCAACATCTACAGACGACGCTGAGGTTCAGCACACCGAGCGGTGCATTAAGGACATAAGCCTTCTGTGCAACAAAGAGGACAATCCTCAGTTCACAGACCCAGTCCGCATAATTGCTACTACCAACTTTCAACTAAATTTTCTCTAGGAACATATCTTAAACAGTAGAACGAAAGCGCAAGCTATGACATAATTTGCAAAGACTTTTTGACTATGTTCATGATAATGAAGTTCATCTGATTATGAACTCCCACTCAGATAGACATCCCTCTAGTCATCTAAGTGATACATGATCCGAGTCAAACTAGGCTGTGTCCGATCATCACGTGAGACGGACTAGTCATCATCGGTGAACATCTCCATGTTGATCGTATCTACTATACGACTCATGTTCGATCTTTCGATCTCTTGTGTTCCGAGGCCATGTCTGTACATGCTAGGCTCGTCAAGTCAACCTAAGTGTTTTGCATGTGTTCCGAGGCCATGTCTGTACATGCTAGGCTCGTTAACACCCATTGTATTCGAACGTTAGAATCTATCACACCCGATCATTACGTGGTGCTTCGAAACAACGAACCTTCGCAACGGTGCACAGTTAGGGGGAACACTTTCTTGAAATTATTATAAGGGATCATCTTACTTACTACCGTCGTTCTAAGCAAATAAGATGCATAACATGATAAACATCACATGCAATCAAATAGTGACATGATATGGCCAATATCATTTTGCTCCTTTGATCTCCATCTTCGGGGCACCATGATCATCTTTGTCACCGGCATGACACCATGATCTCCATCATCATGATCTCCATCATTGTGTCTTCATGAAGTTGTCACGCCAACGATTACTTCTACTTCTATGGCTAATGCGCTTAGCAATAAAGTAAAGTAATTTACATGGCGTTATTCAATGACACGCAGGTCATACAAAAAATAAAGACAACTCCTATGGCTCCTGCCAGTTGTCATACTCATCGACATGCAAGTCGTGATTCCTATTACAAGAATATGATCAATCTCATACATCACATATATCATTCATCACATCTTCTGGCCATATCACATCACATAGCACATGCTGCAAAAACAAGTTAGACGTCCTCTAATTGTCGTTGCAAGTTTTACGTGGCTTGTATAGGTTTCTAGCAAGAACGTTTCTTACCTACGTAAAACCACAACGTGATATGCCAATTTCTATTTACCCTTCATAAGGACCCTTTTCATCGAATCCGTTCCGACTAAAGTGGGAGAGACAGGCACCCGCTAGCCACCTTATGCAACTAGTGCATGTCAGTTGGTGGAACCTGTCTCACGTAAGCGTACGTGTAAGGTCGGTCTGGGCCGCTTCATCCCACAATGCCGCCGAAACAAGATAAGACTAGTAGCGGCAAGAAGAATTGGCAACATCGACGCCCACAACTACTTTGTGTTCTACTCGTGCATAGAAACTACGCATAAACCTGGCTCTGATACCACTATTGGGTTATGTAGCAGAAATTCAAAATTTTCTACGCATCACCAAGATCAATCTATGGAGTAATCTAGCAACGAGGGGAAGGGGAGTGCATCTACATACCCTTGTAGATCGCGATGCGGAAGCGTTGCAAGAACGCGGATGAAGGAGTCGTACTCGTAGCGATTCAGGTCGCGGTTGATTCTGATCTAAGCACCGAAGAACGGTGCCTCCGCGTTCAACACACGTGCAGCCCGGTGACGTCTCCCACGCCTTGATCCAGCAAGGAGAGAGGGAGAGGTTGAGGAAGACTCCGTCCAGCAGCAGCACGACGGCGTGGTGGTGGTGGAGGAGCGTGGTAATCCCGCAGGGCTTCGCCAAGCACCGCGGGAGAGGAGGAGGAGGGAGAGGGGTAGGGCTGCGCCGAAAGAGAGACGTTCTCATGTCTTGGGCAGCCCCAAACCTCAACTATATATAGGGGGGGAGGGGGCTGCGCCCCCTCTAGGGTTTACACCCCAAGGGCTGGCGGCCAGCCCTAGATCCCATCTAGGGGGGCGGCCAAGGGGAGGAGAGGGGGGGCGCCACTAGGGTGGGCCTTAAGGCCCATCTGGACCTAGGGTTTGCCCCCTCCCACTCTCCCATGTGCCTTGGGCCTTGGTGGGGGGGCGCACAAGCCCACCTGGGGCTGGTCCCCTCCCACACTTGGCCCACGCAGCCTTCTGGGGCTGGTGGCCCCACTTGGTGGACCCCCGGGACGCTCCCGGTGGTCCCGGTACATTACCGATATCACCCGAAACTTTTTCGGTGACCAAAACAGGACTTCCCATATATAAATCTTTACCTCCGGACAATTCTTGAACTCCTCGTGACGTCCGGGATCTCATCCGGGACTCCGAATAATATTTGGTAACCACGTATATCTATTACCTATAACCCTAGCGTCATCGAACCTTAAGTGTGTAGACCCTACGGGTTCGGGAACCATGCAGACATGACCGAGACGTTCTCCGGTCAATAACCAACAGCGGGATCTGGATACCCATGTTGGCTCCCACATGTTCCACAATGATCTCATCGGATGAACCACGATGTCGGGGATTCAATCAATCCCGTATGCAATTCCCTTTGTCTATCGATATGTTACTTGCCCGAGATTCGAAAGTCGGTATCCCTATACCTTGTTCAATCTCGTTACCGGCAAGTCTCTTTACTCGTTCCGTAACTCACATCATCCCGTGATCAACTCCTTGGTCACATTGTGCACATTATGATGATGTCCTACCGAGTGGGCCCAGAGATACCTCTCCGTTTACACGGAGTGACAAATCCCAGTCTCGATTCGTGCCAACCCAACAGACACTTTCGGAGATACCTGTAGTGCACCTTTATAGCCACCCAGTTACGTTGTGACGTTTGGTACACCCAAAGCATTCCTACGGTATCCGGGAGTTGCACAATCTCATGGTCTAAGGAAATGATACTTGACATTAGAAAAGCTCTGAGCAAACGAACTACACGATCTTGTGCTAGGCTTAGGTTTGGGTCTCGTCCATCACATCATTCTCCTAATGATGTGATCCCGTTATCAACGACATCCAATGTCCATGGTTAGGAAACCGTAACCATTTATTGATCAACGAGCTAGTCAACTAGAGGCTTACTAGGGACATGGTGTTGTCTATGTATCCACACATGTATCTGAGTTTCCTATCAATACAATTCTAGCATGGATAATAAACGATTATCATGAACAAGGAAATATAATAATAACCTATTTATTATTGCCTCTAGAGCATATTTCCAACACATACCTCACTCTTATCATTTTGGCGAGGACAAGTGCAAGAAACTTCCATATCTTGCACTAGTTCAAGGAGTCACAAAGCCTCTTGTTGGTAAGACAAGGGACAAGGTAACCTAATGCTTTCATGGACATCATCTTGTGTATGCATCACTCTATGTCTATGGATATCCTTGTTTGTTCCTTGTGGGACTAACCCGTGTAGGTATTGAAAGTGCAACTCACTCCAAAGGATTGCTCCGAATGATCTACATCAACATTGAGCATCTACATCTTCAACACCTACATGAAGTCATCATCGACAAAACCCAAGGTTAGTTCATCCCTCTTAGGGGGGATATCACATCTAGGGGGAGTTTTACTCTAATCAATTGAGCTAAAGCAACTCTAATGGTGTGAAATGCTTTATGTAAAAGTGGTAACCCCACTTGTGCTTAAACGATGAGTATGACCTATGATCAAATGTTCTCATTTGACTCCTAAGTCAATATACTCATATATAGATGACCTAGTCATCGCCAAATTGCTTGATAGATGCTAGAGTGATTGTGCATGCTTTGTCACATATTTCATTTGCCATTTTATTGTGTGAGCATGTTGGTTGCATACTTTTCTCATTCGAGGACATCCATTTGTTGCTTTGATTGTTTGGCTCTTTCTTTTTGCCAAATGGATGGACAAGAATGCCTAAGAACTCCCTCTAGCTATCTATGCTTTTCTCGTCTCAAACTCTATTCATGCTACATCACAAAGTTTGATCAAGTCAGATTCGAACCACTCTGTGTGAGGAGCACTCGGAGTTCCCGATTCGTCATAGACTTAAACCTCCAAAACCTCTTTGTGCATCTCGGTCTGACCGATTCATCCTTTTCGGTCCTACCGAGATCACTAAGTTGATCTAGGGTTTTCAATCTCGGTGCAACCGATTAGAACCTTTCGATCACACCGCGTTGCAGTAACTGCTTGCAGTTTTGTATCTCGGTGCCACCGAGTCGTTCCACTCGGTCACACCGCCAGGGTCAGGTTATATATACCTACGGGCCAAATTTTGGAAATTTTCCGAACCTCCTCGCCCGCGCGTAACCTGCTCTGCCTCCTCGGGTCTCCGGATCGTCCTCTCGTCGCCAGTGACCTCCCGCCGCTGGTCTCCACTGCCGTCAACGGCAATCTGTCCCACCGTTGCCGCCGTAGCAAGTTCGTCGCCGAACTAGGGTACGAACTTAATCTTTGTGCTAATCCTTAACTCTGATTCTTAGCACATTGCTTTGCCATGATTCTTGCCACGATTGAAATCATCCTGTCCAGCGAAAACATCCCGTAGATTAGTTTTGATTTGAAAATTTAGGGTTAGGTCTCCGCCGAATTCATCTCGGACCGACCGAGTTGTAGAAATCGGTCTCACCGATTTGGCTTAGGCCAGAGCACACACGTTTTTGGTCTGACCGAAAATTGCAAATCGGTGTGACCGAGTTCAATTCTCTGTGAAACCCTAGCAGTCTCGGT
Organism: Triticum aestivum; assembly: GCF_018294505.1. Taxonomy (NCBI): domain Eukaryota; kingdom Viridiplantae; phylum Streptophyta; class Magnoliopsida; order Poales; family Poaceae; genus Triticum; species Triticum aestivum. The sequence goes on from NC_057805.1 coordinate 369,819,527, forward strand.
ACCACCAAACTGTGACTCGGTCTGACCGAGTTCACTAGTTTAGGTTCCAAAAGCTGCTTCGGTATTACCGAGTTTACAAATTGGTAGATCCGAAATGCTTTCTGTGAAGAACTAAAACTAAGTTTTTAAGTCATCTGTTTTGCAAAACTCATGTACTTTGTGATGCTCATCTACTCTACCTCATCTATAACCTATTCACAGGGTCTGCTATCAGAGTGTTTGCAGAGATGTCTGATCAAAGTGACAGTCAGAACAGGTCTGAGCAACAGGTGCAGATGAGTGAGGGTTCAGATCCCTCTAGCAGTTATGATGAAGGCAGCAGGAGCACTCCCAGCAACTTGCCAAAGGCTGCCACCAGGACAAGGAAGAAGAGGACTTCTGATTCAGAAGATGAAGACTATGTGGTTGTTGAAGATGAAGCCACTTCAAAGAAAAAGGTGTTGAAGAAAGAGTATGGCACAGCTGCTGCAACAAAGCCTGGACTGAAAACAAAGATGCCAGCAAGAAGACAGCCCATGTCTAAGCCAAGAAAAGTTGCCACGGGTGAAACTATGAAGTTTACCATTGAATCTGAAGAAGAAGCAGCTGGTGAGGATAAGAAGAAGAAGAGGGCCAGAACTACTACAGCCAGAGTTCTTGGCAAGCCCTCAATGAGGAAAGATTCTGAAGAGGAAGAGGAAGAGGATGTTGCACCAGCACCCAAAGCTCAAAAGCTTATGGGGGATGCAATCAGATCAGGGGCTGCTCCATCTAAGCCCAAATCTGCTCCCAAGGCTGCTGCTCCAGCTCCAAAGGCTAAACCCAAGAGAAGCACTAGGAATATCCCTGCTGAAGAAAAGAACAAGGCCCAAGTGCCTGAAGCTGCTGAAGAAGAAGAAGATGACACTGTTGTATTGAGGAAGCAGGGGAGAAAAAGGGAAAGTCTACCACAGATGCTTTTGCTAGAGTGCCCAGAGGACAGAGATCTGCTGCACTGCCCGTGATAGACACTAGAGCTATAGCATCAGCACCAGTAGCAACAGCTCCCGTTCCACCTCCAGCAGCTACTCCACCAGCTCCAGCTACTTCATCTGAAGCCTTCGTCCTTGGAGTTCTCTCAACACCTCCTACCGAAGATCAAGCCTGAGAGTCATTTAGCACTATGCATTTTTGAACTTTTTGGTAACTTGTTGCCAAAGGGGGAGAAAATGTATAGATCATAGGCTTCGAGAGAGTGTGTTTTTTTATCTCTCTTGCTATTTTGGTTGAAACTTTTTATTGTGTGCTGTGGAGAAAACACGAAGCTCGACGTGGGACCATAGTGCTGCGGGTGCCACGTAGAACTGCCAGGTTGGTCAGGATGGGGTGGCCTGGTTGTCGGCTGCTGTGCTAGGCGTGGACGTGGTTGATGTCGTTGCATGGAGTGACGCGGCTGCTCCTGCTCGTGCTGAACAACATCGGTTCTCCGGGTGCACGTGATAGCCTCGTACACAGTCCGTATCTTATTCTGAATTCTTTCCAATAAGGGCTGTACCACTGGACGATGTTGAAGAAGAGGTCCAGACGATAGTGATCGTCCAAAGGTGGTCACGTCGTCGTACAGTTCGCGTGTCAAGGTAGCCTGCAAATTTCCATGACGATTAATAATGTCTGTCTTTTGCACGTCAAAGTATGTGACAACATTACGTAAAGAAAAAATATCTTACCGCGTACTGCCTAGAGCCCAAAGTATCATAGCTCGGGTACATATCCGACGGAGTAGGATCCGGTAACTCCTCTGGGTGGGAGTACTCAACAATGCGTAACCGTGTTCCGGTCATGTAGCGCCGCAAATAGAGATTGAATTGATCGAGATCGAAATTGTGATTCTCGTGCCATAGATTTGTGTTTGCTGTCTCCCATTCTATAACATACGGCTCTAGTCTAACTAGCCAGTCAGCAGTTGTCCTGTTCATGCCCTTCCTTGTCGTCCTAAAATTGTGGTGTGTGTTCAACAATTACCTAAAGCTTCGAATGGAGTACTATGAAAGAAAATGCAACATTGAAAAACTGGTTAATACCTGTGGATGTGTGCTGGCACCGGGTTCTCTATAGGGGGAGGTAGCTCCAACTGCAGAAGACCAAATTGCCTCATAACCCTCTGTTGTGCCATCTCCTCGACGAAGACATCGAAGATGATCTTCGATTTTGTCATCCAGTAATCTCGGTCCCTTGTGCATAGCACAGACATACCAGCAGGGTATCTCGCTTGTATGGCTGCTTCCGTGTAGGGCTGCCAGATGACCCCGGTGTACGCATCGAACTGCTCGTTCAATGATGTGTATGCCTTCCTGGTCTGATCACTAGCAAAGCGTCTCTGCAGAGAATAAAAGTTAGTAGCCGCTCGCATCGATCGATCTCTTGTGCAGAAAAAGTTGCATTAAACTACAACACGGTGCATACCTTGCGACGAGTCCAACACAGACCGAAAGTAGGCATGTCGATGCCCTCAACATCAAACATGGCGTCTATAGGCTCATGAACCCGTACATCTGGTCGCCCTATAGAGAACCTCTCCCACGACCACAGCTGTAGGAATAGAGGGCATCCAAGAAGGGCTGGCTTTCTCGATGTAAGCTGGCAACCGTTGCACATACCTCGGTATGTAGCCGCTAACACCGCCGAACCCCAACTCCTCTGTCTGATCTGATCCGCCGTCTGAGCGCTCGCTATCTCGAGTGCCATAGGGATGTAGAGGGCGCTAATAGTGGTGACATGGTTCTCCGTGAACATCACCTTGCCGAAAAGCCACAGTAAGTAGGCCTCGAGGCTCCGAGTGATCTGTTCCGCAGTCAAGGGCGCCCGGAAGTTCTGGATCTGCATTAAGCGAAGAGAAAGTTTTAGTAAGCTGCAATTATTTTCTGTACAACTTTATGCGCGATAACTTGAAGAGAATAGGTAGGGGAAATTACCCGGAATTTTAGCAACCACTCATACTTAGGTCCGTGATGCTCCCATACCGGATCGGGAGCATCCGAAAAAACACCGTGAAAACGTTCTGTAAGAGCTTGCTCCCAACCAGCCGGTGCGTCCAACGGTCCTACGGCATGACCTGCCAACGGTAGTCCGAGCAAAAGTGACACATCCTCCAGAGTAGGAGCCATCTCTCCCCATCTAAAGTGAAACGTGTGGGTCTCTGGCCTCCAACGGTCCACTAAGCAGCTCAGCAAAGACCCATCGATGGCGACGCGTTTCTCACCCGGGATAGACTCAACCAGACGCGCGAAAGGTAAAAGGCCGGCCCATTTCAACCTTCATCAGAGAACTTTTCAGTTACTATCTCCCATTTCAACCATTAATATGCATGTCAGTGTGCAAATTAATAAAGCACGTACCGCTGAAGCCATCCTGAGTGTATCTTCCAGTTTTCCTTAGGAGTGCGAGTGACGAGAGGCTCAAGCTTGCGCTCATACCATATCGCACCACGATGACCCTTATCAATGCCCCCATTCAGCAACCACAATCCCGACATTCCTGCACTTACAAAATTCAGAACAAAGTGCCACACTTAATAAAAATTCAGAACAAAGTGTCACACTTAATAAAAATTCATAACATAGTGCCACACTTAATAAAAATTCATAACATAGTGCCACACTTAATAAAAATTCATAACATAGTGCCACTCTTAATAAAAATTCATAACATAGTGCCACACTTAATAAAAATTCATAACATAGTGCCACACTTAATAAAAATTCATAACATAGTGCCACACTTAATAAAAATTCAGAACATAGTGCCACACTTAATACAAATTTCAGAACATAGTGCCACACTTAATACAAATTTCAGAACATAGTGCCACAGCACACTTAATATAAATTCAGAACAAACTAGTGCTAGCTTAGCTTCTTCCTCTCACCCTTACTCCTCTACTACCTCTACCTCCTCTTCTTCCCCGGTTGCCTCGTCCACACCCAGTGACGAAAGTGGGACAATTAGTGTCCCTATGGCCAAATTCATTGCATAGAATGCATTGCCTAGTCGGACCTCCTGCTTCAGATTCATCCATATCATTTCGGATGCGCTGACACTGCCGTCTGCCTCTACTTGTACGCATATGCTCTGGGTTTGGAATGTAACGCCTATCGGCGGGGTTGACGCTGTTGAAATTACCCATTGATCGAAAACCCATCAGCTCACCTGTCCAGGTATTGAGGACAGCCTCTTTCAGAAAATATGGAGACACAAACGATATTGCGTCCATTCCAAGCTCGGCCCCACCGAAATTTCATATCCGGAGCCACCGAGTTCAGTTGACATAGCCACTGCCAGAAACCCTAGTCTTTTCGGTCTCACCGATAGGGATCTCGGTCTCACCGAGATGGGATTGTAATCTCTCCGTTTCCCTTCGTAACGTTCCGGTCAAACCGAGATGAGCGATCGGTCCCACCGAGATTGCAATGCAAACACTCTGTTTCCTTTTCGTAACGTTTCGGTCAAACCGAGATGAGCGAATCGGTCCCACCGAGTTTGCCTGACCAACTCTCTGTTAGTCTATTACCAAAATCGGTCTCACCGAATTTGTGTAATCGGTCTCACCGAGATTACGTTATGCCCTAACCCTAAAGAAATCGGTCCCACCGAGTTGACGCGTCGGTCCCACCGAAATGCCTAACGGTCACATTATGAACCAAATCGGTCTGACCGAGTTCTTTGAATCGGTTCCACCGAGTTTGGTGATTTGTGTGTAACGGTTAGATTTTCTGTGGAGGCTATAAATACCCCTCCACCCACTCTTCACTCGTGGAGAGAGCCATCAGAACATGCCTACACTTCCAACATATATTTTCTGAGAGAGAACCACCTACACTTGTGTTGAGGTCAAGATATTCCATTCCAACCACATAAATCTTGATCTCTATCCTTCCGCAAGTTGCTTTCCACTCAAATCTTCTTTCCACCAAATCCAAATCCTGTGAGAGAGAGTTGAGTGTTGGGGAGACTATCATTTGAAGCACAAGAGCAAGGAGTTCATCATCAACACACCATTTGTTACTTCTTGGAGAGTGGTGTCTCCTAGATTGGCTAGGTGTCACTTGGGAGCCTCCGTCAAGATTGTGGAGTTGAACCAAGGAGTTTGTAAGGGCAAGGAGATCGCCTACTTCGTGAAGATCTACCCTAGTGAGGCAAGTCCTTCGTGGGTGACGGCCATGGTGGGATAGACAAGGTTGCTTCTTCGTGGACCCTTCGTGGGTGGAGCCCTCCGTGGACTCCCGCAACCATTACCCTTCGTGGGTTGAAGTCTCCATCAACATGGATGTACGATAGCACCACCTATCGGAACCACGGATAAAAATCTCCGTGTCAACATTGCGTTTGCTCCCTCAAACTCCTCCATTTACCTTCATATGCAATTGTTTTACATTCCGCTGCTATACTCTTAGAATTGCATATGTATGTTGATTGCTTGACTTGTGCTAAGTTGCTAAAATCTGCCAAGAACTAAAATTGGGAAAAAGGCTAGATTTTTATTTGGTCAAGTAGTCTAATCACTCCAACAATCTACCTGCTCCTTCCTCGCAAGTCATTATTCAGGAGATATCTGAAGAAGAGCCAACATCGCTCATGCCGCCTGACGCTGCCTCTGATGCTCTGAATGTCTTAACTGCTGCTGATGCTCAGGTTACTGTCACGTCTGCTATGTCTAAAACTGCTGATATTATGTCTGAATCTGCATCTGAGTATATTATGTCTGAATCTGAATCCGCCCTGCACTGTCTGCCTCCAGTTTCTGATCTGATCCCAGTTGATCCCGTTGCTGCTGATGCTGTTGATACTATGACAAGTATCATTGAACCTCAAGCTTCTACTGCCCTGCTGCCTCCTTCCAGGGCCCGCAAGGGTAAAGATCCCGCTCCCATTGACACTTCTTCGCTCAGACGTAGCACTCGTTCCACCAAGTATGACGGGTTTCGAGTCAAAGTTCATGATGAATCTCGACCCTCAAAGTCCAAGGTGAAACCCAGGGTGGTGCCAACTATGTTGCCCCGTGGAGCTGCATCTGACAGTAAGGAGCCGGAGTTCGAGCTGCCACCTCCTACACCCATTCCCACCATGCAGAACATTGGCACACAGCTGTGTGCCATCCCTGCTGAAGAACTTAATGAAGACATGCTTACTGCAGGTGAAGGTGGAGCTTCTTCGGCCTCATCTCCCTAGTTCCTTTACCTTTGGTTAGGTCATGGTTCTTTTGCATAATTGGAACGTTCTCTACTAGAACGTCCGTGGTCTAAACTCACCCGAAAAACATTTAGCGCTTTCAAATGTGATCAACTCTTTTGGTTGCACCGTTATTTGTCTACAAGAGTCTAAAATGCAGCATTTCGATGCCTCTATGCTTAAAATCCTTTGTCCTAAGCGCTTTGATTATTTTGCTTTCGTTCCGGCGAGTGGCGCGTCTGGTGGTATTATCACGATTTGGTGTAGTCACGTTTTCGATGGCACGGTATTTTTGTCTGGACGTTTTGCGCTCGGGGTGGAATTTTCCTCCAAGCAATCGGCTATGCGGTGGAAACTAGTTAATATTTACGGCCCTTGCCAAGGAGATCAGCGTACTTCTTTTACTAATTGGCTCTTCGATTTGGATATCCCCTCTACTGAGGATTGGGTCTTGCTCGGAGATTTTAACTATATTCGTTCGCCGGAAAATCGAAACAAACCTGGAGGTGATGTAAATGACATGTTTGCTTTCAATGATTTCATCCGAGAGCAATGCCTTACCGAACTACCCATTAAAGGTCGTAATTTTACTTGGTCGAATATGCAACAGACCCCCCTCCTTGAACAGCTCGATTGGTTCTTCACATCACTAAATTGGACGGCCACATTCCCTAACACTCTTGTGATGCCCCTCGGACGACCTGTTTCTGACCATACTCCATGCTATGTCTCCATTCAAACCTCCATTCCGAAAAGTAGACTGTTTAGGTTTGAAACCTTTTGGATTGCACATCCAGGCTTCTTCGACGTTGTCACACAAGCTTGGAACAAGCCTATCAAGCACGGGAGAAATCTTAATGCGGCAGCTAGCTTGTGTCAAAAGCTTAAGAATCTGCGACATGCTCTCAGCCGTTGGAGTAAAGATATTTCTCGTCTGAAAATTGCCTTTGAAACTACAAACAAAGCCCTACTAGAGATCGACAATATAGCTGATAAGCGCTCATTGACAATACTTGAGGGGAATTTCCAGCGCATCCTTAAGAACCATTTACTTCGCCTACTACAATACCAAAAGAAGTACTGGAAAAAACGTTGCACCATTCGTTGGATTAAATTCGGGGATGAAAATTCCAAATTCTTTCAAGCTATCGTCACTGAAAGGTACAGGAAAAATTATATTTCAACTCTGAAGTCTGAGAATGGTATTAGTCTTGATGATCACGCGAGCAAGGAGTCCATTTTGTTTGAGGCTTTCAAAACACGTTTGGGCACAGCCAAGGTTCCGCAAATGAAATTCAATCTTTCAAACATGCTTCGCTCTCAGGTTGACTTCGATAGCCTTACTGTTCCATTCACGCATGAAGAAATTGATGCTGCGATCAATGAAATGCCGTCGGATCAGGCCCCTGGCCCAGATGGCTTCAATGGTGCATTCTTGAAAGTCTGTTGGCCTATAATCAAGCTGGACTTTTATAGGCTCTGTGAGGAGTTTCATCAGGGGACGCGAAACCTTGAAAGCCTCAACTACGGGTACATCACTTTGATCCCCAAATCCAGAGCCCCGGAATCTGTCAATGATTTTCGCCCAATAACTTTACTGAATTGCTGCCTTAAGTTAATCACCAAAATCCTAGCCAATAGACTGTAGCGTGTGATTCTGAGAATTGTTCATAAAAACCAATATGGGTTCTTAAAAGGACGTTCGATCCACGACTGTCTTGCATGGGCCTTTGAGTATATACACCAATGCCAAGCTTCGAAACGCGAAATCGTTCTCCTTAAACTGGACTTCGCTAAAGCATTTGATACGGTTGAGCATGCGGCCATCATTCAGATCATGAAAAGCATGGGGTTTAATGATCGCTGGATTTCTTGGTTCCAATGCATTTCCTCTTCTGGCAAATCTTCGGTGCTGCTCAATCGTGTACCAGGGAGACAATTCTGGTGCAAGTGTGGTGTTAGGCAGGGAGACCCTCTCTCCCCTCTCATCTTTGTTCTGGCAGCGGACCTACTTCAAACTGCAATCAATGCTGCCCTCGCCGACAATCTGTTGCAATTACCAATCCCCTCAGCAGAGCCTTCTAATTATCCGGTCATTCAGTACGCAGACGACACGATAATTCTCTTGCCAGCATGTTTGCCTCAAGCGATACGTTTGAAAAAAATTCTCACAGACTATGCTGATTCGGTGGGTCTCCACATCAATTTCTCCAAATCTACTTTGATCCCTATAAATACCCCTGCTGACAAATGTGGTCATATTGCAAATATCTTTGGTTGTACCACTGCTAAGATGCCGTTCACCTACCTTGGTCTCCCCCTTGGAACTACGAAGCCCTCTATCTCAGACATGACCCCCTGGATCTGCAAAGCCGAGTGCAAAATCACGGCCGCCATGTCGCTCATGTCTTACGCTGGCAAATTGGCTCTGATGAACTCGCTTGTCACGTCCCTGGCTATCTACCCCATGGGTGTTCTCCGTCTCCCTAGGAAAATTATTGAACAATTGGACAAGATACGGCGACATTGCCTATGGATCAAGAAAACGGATGATGGTGACAAGTGTAACTCTTTGGCTGCATGGGACATGGTTTCTCGTCCTAAGGAGAAAGGTGGTCTGGGTGTTCTCAACCTCAAAGTCCAAAATGATGCCTTGCTGCTCAAACTACTACACAAATTCTACAATCAACTGGACATCCCTTGGGTTAGTTTGATTTGGAAAACCTATTACGTGGACAATATACCGCATGCCTCCCCACCCTGTGGCTCTCATTGGTGGCGGGAACTGGTCAAGCTCATGCCCACGTACCGACGTGTGACCAAGATCCAAATTCGTAGTGGGAAGACAGCCCTCTTTTGGAAAGATGACTGGTGTATTCGTATCCTCGAGGAGCAATTCCCTAGGGCTTTCTCATATACCTTACGAGAAGATGCATCGGTCCGCAATATGCTTACTGTACCCGAAATCGGTGAAGCCTTTCATCTACCTCTCTTAACTCAAGCCCATGATGAACTCAGAAGGATCCAGAGTGTGGCATCCTCCACTGAACTATCGGATGAAAGAGATATTTGGACTTGCACCTGGGGCTCATCCACATTTAAAACCACGGCGTACTACAAATTTTGTTTCCGAGAGCTTCAAGTCCACGAGGCGTTTCATTGGCTTTGGAAAGCTAAATGTGTCCCCAAAATCAAAGTCTTTGGTTGGTTTATCCTAGTGGATCGTCTCAACACGCGTAATATGCTCAGCAGAAGACACTATAACATTGGGACCAACCTAGACTGTCTCCTTTGTGGCGAACACGTGGAAGAAACCCTTGAGCATCTCTTCTTTCGCTACACGTTTAGCACACGATGCTGGCTCAAGCTCAATATCACCTGGCCTGCTACTGGAGATCGGCTACATCTGTTGAAACACCTGAAGACCGGGAATCAACGTAAAATGCTCATGGACACTTTCCTAGTTGTTGCCTGGAGTCTGTGGAAGGAAAGGAACAATAACTATTTTCGACATGTGACCCCTTTGGTTGACAGCTGGCTAGCCAGGTTTAGGAACGATTTTGCCAACATTGTTCATAGACTCCCTGTAGATAAGAGACACCTCATCCCTGCTATCCTAGCTTCTATCCACTAACTATAGTAACCTACTGGTTCTCTGACTATCCTTTGTAATTGCTTGAGACACCCCCCTCCCCTTGTACATTTGTAACATACTCACCCTTCTGGGTCCTTAATATATACATGCAGTAGGACGTGGTCCTACTGTCCAACCCTCAAAAAAAGTAGTCTAATCACCCCCCTCTAGACATACTTTCGATCCTACACATAGGTCTTGGTCGGTGCGCTTTGGATCGATGACGTGGCACCCGTATCTAGGCCGACGACCGCCCGTCTCCGCCGTCGGCATAGATCCGACGCCGTTAGCCACCCGTCAAGAGCGTGGTCGGCGGGCCCGCAGCTATGTCGACGGCCCGTGTATGCCGACGGCGGTTGTAGGCGTAGCCTGGGCTAAGCCGACGACCATTCTTTGCCGACGGGGGCCGTCGGCGTAGCCGGGTATAGCCCGACGGCCATTGTATGCCGACGGCCTAGACCCAGCTGTCGGCATAGCATGGAGTAGTGTATTCAAAGGCTATCGTTCTTTGACTATTCACAAATGTATATATATTTCCATGTTCTTTTGTGAAAAGTTGCTAATAAGTTCATGTGTACAACAAAGATGTGTTATAGCTAATTTGGAAATAATATTCATAAACAAAGTTGTATACAAACCGAATACTTGCAATTCGTCACCGCCTGGCTTTCATCAAAAGAACAGTGCAACTACTGAACTACCTCGGGCTGGCCACTGATGCTAAATGTCAATAGAAGATTTCAGTAGGATGCATAATGATGTTCTTACGATTTTGATAGCCTGAAGAAAACACGCAAGATGAAAGTCATGTCATCTGAAGAACTTTACCCGGTTTGTTGTTGATGCTCCATGTTCAGGCCGGCCCTTGCATTTTCAGATTGCAGAGCAAAACGATCGACGGTGAAAATGTTGAGCTAACTAGCTTACACCTTCCACCAATGAAGGAAATAGAAATGAATCGCATACCGCTATACCCAAACAGAACCAAAAGCAAACATGGGCGCAATTATATTAGGGTTACGATAACTGCCACACGTGTGGGCGTTAAGGGATCTGCCCACACGTTTTGTGTGGTGTCTAAGAGGACCAGCCCACACGCCTACGTGTGGGCAAAACAACTAGCGCTCACATGCCTCTTTTTCTCATTGCGGTCCCTCTCACATGCCTACATATGGACAAAATGCATAACGCCCACACGACCTCTCTCAGCCACCTACCTCATGGTCCCGCACGCCCAACGTGACAGTCACCACGTGTCCCCGCAGTTGCCATGGTCCGGACCCTCTTCAATGTTCGTTTACCTGCAGTTGCCATGTCGCTGAACTACAATTGCCATGTTGGACAACTACAGTTGCCATGGTTGCTCAACTGCAGTTGCCATCTCAGGTCAAGTGCCAGATGCCATTTTGGACAACTGCAGTTGTTGCCATGTATGGTCTGGTTTACTATAGTTGCCATGATTTGAAAACTTTAGAGGTTGCCGCCTACTAACACTAAGCAGTTGCCATGTATGGTCTGGTTTACTACAGTTGCCATGATTTGAAAACCTTAGGAGTTGCCACCTACTAACACTAGGCAGTTGTCGTGTAGCGCTACAAAGAGACATGGCAAAACAACATGTTCGGGTAAAAGAGAGAGTTGTAATCTACTTACAAGCACACTAGGGCAGTTGTCGTGTACCCTGCAAAACATATGGCAACTGACATGTTGGGTAAAAAAAGAGAGAGTTGCCATCTGCTTACAAGCACACTAGGGCAGTTGCCATGTACACTGCAAAACGCATGGTAACTGGCAGCTTGGGTGTGGGAGAGGAGACGGGCATGTGGGCGAGATGGCAAATGCCCACACACACCAGCCCTTGTGCGTGAGTGAAAACTGACGTGTGGGCGAACTGCTAAACGCCCACACACCGGCCCCTCCGTGGGTGAAACGGACGTGTGAGCGACCGGGTGAATGCCCACGCACCAGCCCAGTCCTACGTGGCACCACAAACATGCCAAGATTCGTGCACCCACAAATGAACGCGGATCCACGCTTGTGGGCGAGATGCAAACACCCACACGTGTGGGCGTTAATGTTTCCGTTATATTATTCATGTGCACGAAGCAATTGTCTCAATGCACAGCATAGGTTTCTGTTATGACTGCTCCTTTTGCCCAAATTTTTGTAGAATCATTGAAGAAAAATTACGTATTTAAGCCTATTTTGACGATTCAAGGTACATAGACATTGGATAGTCCCGGTTTTGGAACTAAATCTAGAACTTAAGCTTCAGAAACTAATTTATGAAACTGACATACGCGACATGAACTGAACACACTAATCCACTAACGGGCTTCATGATTCATTAACACTGTTGCCAGGTATGCAGCGGTTAGCCCAAAGTCGGGCCTAATCAATTAATAATTAGCGTTAAGTAAAAAACAACAGCTCGGACACATCACCATAGATTTCAGTAGGGTGCAGAATTTGACTAGGATTCAGATTTCAGTAGCACGCACATATCTACTTGTGCCTGTTCAAAAGTGAACAAAGAGCGTGACCAAAAATAAACATGAAAGAACATGTCCTGGTATTTATACCGTAGATGAAAAAACAATTAACTCAATCAACTGCATAAAAAGTATGTAAAATGTCACCGCTTGCCCAAATGATGAATGTACTCATAAGATGATCAGGTGCACAAAATAACCAAGGAAGTTTACGAAATGGAAATTCTGAGTAAGTTCTGTCCAATTCGGTTATCCTATTTTCTAGCGACTTCTTTGAATTCTCACTTCTATGCTTCGAGCTCTTTCCAAAAATAAAACCCCGTAACATCAATCTGATTAAACTTCTGGCTCCTTGCGCTCTTCACCCCTGCCCCTCCACCTAAATCTCCAGATCCCAACCCAACCAGTGAAGGAATAATCTCAAGCACGTTTTGAAAGCTCCCCAATCATGCAAGGGGTGTACAGAAATGATTCATATATGCCATTTGTAAATGACTGATAATAATCCTTTGGGCGTAATCTGCCCAGGTACTGGACTTTTGAGCTATTCAGATGATAAGCCACTACTCTGAATGATGATACCTCTAAGAAAACAATCTCTTTGTAGGGGTGAAATCCGAGGATAGAAACATGGCTGTAGAAAGGCTCATAATCATCTTCAATATTCAGAACGTTATCGTCATCAGAATTCCATTCAAAATTCTCATCCCCATTGGTTCCATCTTCATTATTATCACCATATAAGAACCAAGTTTTGTCAATTCCCTTAGGCTGGTTCAAATATATCGTTGCCCATGGATTAAGATCAACGTGATGCTTCAGTGCCCAAGATATCTGACAACATGATTCATTTAAAATCCAAACCCGAAATAGATACTCATCGTGAATTGTTGCAAAGTAAACCCCTTTTTCTGATTTCCCCAGACAAGGTTGTGCACGCTTGCTTTCCTCGATATCTATTGGTGTTTTCACTAGTTGGTACTTGCCATCCTTTAAGGATAACCTGCAAATAAGAACATTATCAGTGCTAGATATGATGCAATGTTTGTGTCGACACATCCCCCTGAGAAAGCCACTACTAATGCTAGAGTTCAAAATTAAGGGAGCTTTGTAAGCCTTTTTACGATGTATACCTTGCAACAAATGCACCACGACAATGCACATAGAGTGCTCCTCGCCAGTAGACACCGTAGCGCCACCTCGGCCCCCAAAATGTTGGTTCCAATCTATCCAGCCGTATAGTAGCCATCGTGTCCAAAGCCTCACCTTCACGGACAAACAACCTCTTTTGCCATTCTTTTGTACTAGACGAGAACACGTCTAGCATCCATGAGGATGGTGGAAATTCCACCAAGTCTTCTGGATCCTCAATTAGTGAGTCTTCTGGAACCTCAACGGGCGACGGTGCGGATATGTCCTCTTCAATGGTTTGTTCGGGTGACAATTCCGATGGCCCATCTTCGCAGTCCTCTTCCAAGTCCTTGGTGAGTACTTCTGGTGCATCTTCAAACAACGAGAAAAACTCAGCGGGGCAGAAGGGTGTTGGTGGCTTCTTGTCGGGCACTGGTTGTGGTTGGGCTGGAACAACTTTCTCGGGCACCTGCGGAATCGCGAACACTTGGTAATGCGGTGACACGGCAGGATCAAACACGAGGTACGTGTTGTAGTTCTTGGCATCAAGGCGTGGGAGACGCTCCCACCGTCTCGTGGCAGGGTTGACCACGAAGAACCCCCTCCTCTCATTGCCGTAGATAAGGAGGCCGTTGCAGTGATCCACAATTGGCTCAAAATCCCTGTTGTACCCAGGCAAGAAGCCAAGATCGCCGTTGATCACGGGCCGCTCCGTCGAGGGGCGGGCGAAGAAGCGCGGGCGGCTGTAGTCGATGTAGTTGACGAAGATGCCGCGCACCGCACGCGGGAGAAAGTGCGGAAGCAACAGCCGATGGGCGTGGACGACGGCGCACCACGCCTTGCGCACACAGCGGGACGCGGCGAGGTCAGATGCCGGGAGGCGGCGGAGGATGTTTGCGAGCGCGTCGTCGGGCAGGGCTTCCGTCGAATCCATGGCTTCCGCAACCTTCAGCGCGGACTGGAGGCGCAGATCGAAAACATTTTTTTTGAGACAACAGATCGAAAACAAATGGCGGCGGAGCGTTTAGGCAGGTGACCTACTAGTGGCTAAATTTTTTTAAATAATACAATTTTTTTAAAATTGCAGAAATAATACGCAGAAAAAAGAATTTGCAAGAATAATACACCGTCGGCCCACTGCAGGCCGACTGAGCCCAGTCGGCCCACTGCAGGCCGATCGGCTATCAGGAGGCCGACTGCAGGCCGGGCAGCCACGCGGCGGCCGTTGGTTGGTCGTGCCACGTCGCGAGGGGGGAGGCAGCGGCCTGTCGGCGTGGTGCGCCCCTGTCGGCGTCCCGCCCGCCGATCGGCCACCTGGTGGCCGACAGGGTGCGGCCGACCTGACGCGCGCTGGCCAGCCCGCCCTTATCCTCTCCTTCTCTCTTTCCTGCATTCTTTCTTCTCCCTGCCCGCCCATATCCTCTCCTTCCTCCATTATTCTTCTCCCGTGGCTCATTCTGCTGTGTTCTTCCTCCTCCTCTCTCTACAGAAAAATGGCACACATTTGTACACCTAAATGAGCTACATTTTCGCGATTTTGGCACCGTGAATGGGTTCAACTCATTTAGGGCAGCGAAAAGAGGTGTCGATCTACTGACGGGGTAGCTCGTGGTGGTCGTGGTGAGCATTTTGGTGGAGGTGGTGGTGGTGAAGTTGGGGCAGTGTTCGTCGTTGGGGCAGTTGGGGTGGTGAGGTGGTGGTGGTGGTGGAGGTGGTGGAGGTGCTGGAGGTGGTGGAGGTGGTGGTGGTGGAGGTCGTTCGTCGTTCGTCGTTCGTCGTTCGTCGTTCTTCGTTCGTGGTTCTTCGTTCTTTGTTCTTCGTTCGCACGCACGCTTCAAGGGTATATTTCAGCCCTCATTTTATTTTTCGTAGGTGCTCCGGGATTATACGTAAATATTGTTATTTGCCGCGGTAGTATACGTAAATATTTGTGTGCGATTATTGTTTTTTGGCCCGGTAGTATACAGAAATATTGTTATTTGCCCCGGTAGTATACGTAAATATTATTCGTTCGCACGCACGCTTCGTTCGATGTGAAAATAAATTTGTGTGCGATTATTCATAATATAGTTGTAGGTGTGTGAATTGTATTAGTTGTTAGTGGGATAATAAGTTGTTGCTTAATACTTGACACGTACACAGGTGCGGGATAAGAAGTTGGAAACATGAATAAAAAGTTGGAAAGAAGAGACAAGTTTTTTTTGAAGAGTTGGGGTCGGCATGTGCATAGCAAAACGAATAATATTACATGTTAAAAAACGATGTTAAAAAATAGAGTTGGAAACATAATAAAAAATTAAAAAACGATGTTAAAAAATAGAGTTTGAAGAGTTGGGGTCGGCATGTGCATAGCAAAACGAATAATATTACATGTTAAAAAACGATGTTAAAAAACGAATAAGAAGTTTTTTTTTGAAGAGTTGGAAACATAATAAAAATTTAATAAGCAAGCAAAAAATAGGAAAAGTGGAACTACATGTTAAAAAACGTTTCAATCCGTACCCGATGCGAATATGAAGCGGATTACCCGCTAACCTTTATTATGCGTATTTTCTAAAGTTTAACCCATAACAAGCAATGCCACACTTTTTTTTTAAACGCCCACGTTGTAGTTTAACAAAAAAACTTCTTAGCAAGGAAGAATTTTACATGATCGTAGAAATAAGACGCATGCCTTTTTCTAAATTATTTTAACATAGATTAAAATAAAAAATACATCAACATGGCCATATAATTCAAATAAACTGAATTATCATATTTGTCGGTTATATTATTATTATTATTTGAGGCCTATTTATTATTAGTAAACATGGGCCTATTTATTATATTATTTACTATGGTCCTGGTAATATATATATAGACATGTCTAATACTTGTATTTATATGTTGAAAAAAATAGGTGAGTCGAGATGTCCGATGTAGTGAAGTTGAGATTTTACTATGGTCCTGGTACTGTCCAAACAAATGAGTTGGGAGCAGATCTGAGTCAATTTACTCACATAGAGGTTGCAATCAGCGCACCACAAACATGGTCTGTTAGTCAGTTGAAAGAATGGATTGCGGCAAGTTTAGGTCTTGATACTGAAACACACACCGTCGGTGTTCATGCATTGTGGACACGGTCAAGTTCAAAAATTTACTTTTATTTGAGGCCAATAGAGGGAGACTCCGATTGGGTGCGGTGGTTACAAGGTTGTGAACGAAGGGGATGCAATCCTGTTGCTCTAGTGCTTCCCGTCATGAAGGAGGTCACTGCACATGAAGGGGAGGGTGGCTACGAAGGACAGAGCAGTCATGTAGAAGGAGGAAATGCTTATGGTTACAGACCAAGGACAGAGCAGTCAGGTAGAAGGAGGAAATGCTTATGGTTATGAACCAGGGCAGAGTAGTCAGGTAGAAGGAGCAAATGCCGATGGTGATTACAATGGCGAGGTGGACGCTGACGAGGTAGATGGGCACATGCAGAACCAGATGGAAGAAGAAGACACCGATGTTGAAAGGGGTCATGCCGATGATTCTGACGAGTCAGATGAAGAAGAAAATGCAGAGGAGGTCCCGAATCCTGCATGGTGGAATCATGACTTATCATCTGCAATGTCCGTGAATGATGGACATGATTCAGCCTGGCAATATCACCAGAACAATATTGCGACGGGTGCTATGTATCCGAACAAGCAAGCCCTGAAGGATGCAATAATTAATTGGGCAATGTCCACGCAAAGGGTTTTCAAAGCTGAGGTGTCCAGTCAGAAATTCCTCACAATGGTATGCAAGAATGCAGATTGTCCCGCAAGGGTGCACGGCTTTCTCCCTAAGTATGGCACAAGTTGGGTGATAAGTGACTTAGTTAATCACACTTATCTTATTCCCTGCATCCCTCAAGATCATGCCAACCTTTCATCCACGCTTATTGCTCGACTGTTTTACGATGAGATAGTGCAAGGCAAAGCTATGGAAGTGAAGGCAGTGCAGACAAAAGTGTTCGCCAGGTTGAAGTACATAATTTCTTATGGCAAGGCTTGGAGGGCTAAGCATGCAACGCTTGAGAGGAGATTTGGTTCTTATTTTGATGCATATGACTCTGTTGTCCACCTCCTCCACACCCTGCAGCAGCGGAATCCAGGCACCTATATCGATATCCAAGACATGTTCATGCCAGAGTTCCCAACTGTGAGGGTTTTGCATCGTCTCTTCTTCTCTTTCGGTGTATGCATCGAAGCTTTCAGGCATTGCCGACCGGTGATATGTGTTGACGGTACTTTTCTCACAGGCAAGTACAAGGGTCAGATACTGACAGCCATAGGTCAAGACGGCCAAAATCAAGTCGTCCCACTGGCATTTGCTTTTGTGGAGAGTGAGAACATTGAAAGTTGGACATGGTTCTTCAGGCAGTTGAAAATTTCAGTTGTCAAGGAGAAGCCGAATGTGTGCATCCTTCATGACAGGCATGCAGGTATACTCAGTGCGATAAGGACACTGACAAACCCAGGCCCTGAGGAACAAGTTCCATGGCAGGACTTGCAGAGCCGTTGGTGCATGCGCCATCTCGGGGCTAATTTCTTCTCGCAGTTTAGAAATAAGAACCTGATGAATCTGTTCAAAAAACTCTGCAAGCAGAACCAGTTATGGAAGTACAATTTGATACGCGACAGACTTAATGTGTGCACGTAGAGACACATGAGGGACAGGAAAGCTGCAAGAGATGCAGTGGTGAGGGCACATGTTGAAGCAGTAGCTGCACAGTTGGCAACAGGAACAGCGGCCGTGGAGGAGGAGGCTGTTGGGCTATGTGACCTGCCAGGCTTTGACCCACCTGGTACTAGGAGAAGGCTCGGGAGGTCGATTAAAACCTTCGAGCAGTGGATAGAGCATGAGCCTCTGGAGAGGTGGTCTTTGCTACATGACACACATGGAGCAAGGTACGGTGTCATGACAACGAACCTCGCGGAAACATACAACTTTGTCCTCAGAGGAAACCAGGCATTGCCACTTACAACCATCGTTGAGGGTATTTTCTATGGCACCGTCAAGTATTTCAGAGACAGACGTCAAATAGCAGAGCAGCATATCTTGAACAACCCAAATACACGGTACTGTGAAAGAGTCATGAAGTACATGGACAACAAGATGCAAAAAGCTAGGTCACACACTATAGTCGCCATCGGTAATCAAGAAAGAAGGTTTGAGGTCCGCTTAGCCAACAACAAATTCGGATGTGCAAATGAGTTGAGGACGCATGAGGTGAAAATTGGCAATGAAGCCTGGCCAACGTGTGAGTGCACATGCAATAAACCGAAATTGCTTCACCTACCTTGCTCACATGTACTTGCTACTTGCGGGCAGCTTGGAATCGACGCAATATCGTTTGTGTCTCCATATTTTCTGAAAGAGGCTGTCCTCAATACCTGGACAGGTGAGCTGATGGGTTTTCGATCAATGGGTAATTTCAACAGCGTCAACCCCGTCGATAGGCGTTACATTCCAAACCCAGAGCATATGCGTACAAGTAGAGGCAGACGACAGTGTAAGCGCATCCGAAATGATATGGATGAATCTAAAGCAGGAGGTCCGACTAGGCAATGCATTCTATGCAATGAATTTGGCCATAGGGACACTAATTGTCCCACTTTCGTCACTGGGCGTGGACGAGGCAACCGGGGAAGAAGAGGAGGTAGAGGTAGTAGAGGAGTAAGGGCGAGAGGAAGAAGCTAAGCTAGCATTAGTTTGTTCTGAATTTATATTAAGTGTGCTGTGGCACTATGTTCTGAAATTTGTATTAAGTGTGGCACTATGTTCTGAAATTTGTATTAAGTGTGGCACTATGTTCTGAATTTTTATTAAGTGTGGCACTATGTTATGAATTTTTATTAACTGTGGCACTATGTTATGAATTTTTATTAAGTGTGGCACTATGTTATGAATTTTTATTAAGAGTGGCACTATGTTATGAATTTTTATTAAGTGTGGCACTATGTTATGAATTTTTATTAAGTGTGGCACTATGTTATGAATTTTTATTAAGTGTGGCACTATGTTATGAATTTTTATTAAGTGTGACACTTTGTTCTGAATTTTTATTAAGTGTGGCACTTTGTTCTGAATTTTGTAAGTGCGGGAATGTCGGGATTGTGGTTGCTGAATGGGGACATTGATAAGGGTCATCGTGGTGCGATATGGTATGAGCGCAAGCTTGAGCCTCTCGTCACTCGCACTCCTAAGGAAAACTGGAAGATACACTCAGGATGGCTTCAGCGGTACGTGCTTTATTAATTTGCACACTGACATGCATATTAATGGTTGAAATGGGAGACAGTAACTGAAAAGTTCTCTGATGAAGGTTGAAATGGGCCGGCCTTTTACCTTTCGCGCGTCTGGTTGAGTCTATCCCGGGTGAGAAACGCGTCGCCATCGATGGGTCTTTGCTGAGCTGCTTAGTGGACCGTTGGAGGCCAGAGACCCACACGTTTCACTTCAGATGGGGAGAGATGGCTCCTACTCTGGAGGATGTGTCACTTTTGCTCGGACTACCGTTGGCAGGTCATGCCGTAGGACCGTTGGACGCACCGGCTGGTTGGGAGCGAGCTCTTACAGAACGTTTTCACGGTGTTTTTCCGGATGCTCCCGATCCGGTATGGGAACATCACGGACCTAAGTATGAGTGGTTGCTAAATTTCCGGGTAATTTCCCCTACCTATTCTCTTCAAGTTATCGCGCATAAAGTTGTACAGAAAATAATTGCGGCTTACTAAAACTTTCTCTTTGCTTAATGCAGATCCAGAACTTCCGGGTGCCCTTGACTACGGAACAGATCACTCGGAGCCTCGAGGCCTACTTACTGTGGCTTTTCGGCAAGGTGATGTTCACGGAGAACCATGTCACCACTATTAGCGCCCTCTACATCCCTATGGCACTCGAGATAGCGAGCGCTCAGACGGCGGATCAGATCAGACAGAGGAGTTGGGGTTCGGCGGTGTTAGCGGCTACATACCGAGGTATGTGCAACGGTTGCCAGCTTACATCGAGAAAGCCAGCCCTTCTTGGATGCCCTCTATTCCTACAGCTGTGGTCGTGGGAGAGGTTCTCTATAGGGCAACCAGATGTACGGGTTCATGAGCCTATAGACGCCATGTTTGATGTTGAGGGCATCGACATGCCTACTTTCGGTCTGTGTTGGACTCGTCGCAAGGTATGCACCGTGTTGTAGTTTAATGCAACTTTTTCTGCACAAGAGATCGATCGATGCGAGCGGCTACTAACTTTTATTCTCTGCAGAGACGCTTTGCTAGTGATCAGACCAGGAAGGCGTACACAGCATTGAACGAGTAGTTCGATGCGTACACCGGGGTCATCTGGCAGCCCTACACGGAAGCAGCCATACAAGCGAGATAACCTGCTGGTATGTCTGTGCTATGCACAAGGGACCGAGATTACTGGATGACAAAATCGAAGATCATCTTCGATGTCTTCGTCGAGGAGATGGCACAACAGAGGGTTATGAGGCAATTTGGTCTTCTGCAGTTGGAGCTACCTCCCCCTATAGAGAACCCGGTGCCAGCACACATCCACAGGTATTAACCAGTTTTTCAATGTTGCATTTTCTTTCATAGTACTCCATTCGAAGCTTTAGGTAATTGTTGAACACACACCACAATTTTAGGACGACAAGGAAGGGCATGAACAGGACAACTGCTGACTGGCTAGTTAGACTAGAGCCGTATGTTATAGAATGGGAGACAGCAAACACAAATCTATGGCACGAGAATCAAAATTTCGATCTCGATCAATTCAATCTCTATTTGCGGCGCTACATGACCGGAACACGGTTACGCATTGTTGAGTACTCCCACCCAGAGGAGTTACCGGATCCTACTCCGTCGGATATGTACCCGAGCTATGATACTTCGGGCTCTAGGCAGTACGCGGTAAGATATTTTTTCTTTACGTAATGTTGTCACATACTTTGACGTGCAAAAGACAGACATTATTAATCGTCATGGAAATTTGCAGGCTACCTTGACACGCGAACTGTACGACGACGTGACCACCTTTGGACGATCACTATCGTCTGGACCTCTTCTTCAACATCGTCCAGTGGTACAACCCTTCTTGGAAAGAATTCAGAATAAGATACGGACTGTGTACGAGGCTATCACGTGCACCCGGAGAACCGATGTTGTTCAGCACGAGCAGGTGCAGCCGCGTCACTCCATGCAATGACATCAACCACATCCACGCCTAGCACAGCAGCCGACAACCAGGCCACCCCGTCCTGACCAACCTGGCAATTCTACGTGGCACCCGCAGCACTATGGTCCCACGTCGAGCTTCGTGTTTTCTCCACAGCCACAGCAACACGGTCCCTCGTCGAGCTTCGTGTTTTCTCCACAGCCACAGCAGCAGGGTCCCTCGTCCAGTTTCGTGTTTCAGCCAGAGCAGACGTCACACCCAGCAGGTATGTGTCTTCATATTTATTGTTTTCAATATTAATTGACGCGACCTCATTCTTCATGATGAACCGTTCCATCGCGTAGGGGCCTATGGATATCAGGCGTCTATGTCGGCATCACATGATACGTGGGGGAGTGATCAACATCCCGAGGACAACATACAGGCTCAGATGTCGCAGCACACCCAGTGGATGAACATGTTTTCGACTCCTCCACCAGGCCCCACACAGGATACACAACATGACCAGGGAGAGTCTGAGATTCCTCCTCGTCACGTTAGGGCACCCGACAGGTTGGGATGGTCCCCGATTCCAGATCCGCCTCCCCGCCAGGCCAGACGTCGTCACTGACGCTTCTATGTATCTGTATCAGTAGAGACATTACCATCTATTTCTGTGTAAGACTTATGTCTATTCTATGTATGAGACAAATGACTATGTACTTATGTACGAGACATATGCCTACTCTATTTTAGTACTCTGTTATCGGAACTACAAGATCATATGTAGATAGAACATAATATTCATACAACGAGACATTGCAAGCAAATAGATAGAACTACATCTAAATTAAATGGTACGTAACTGAACTCACAACATACAGCATAAAAACTACATGAAGTCATCATCGTCATATGTTCGCGCCAACTTTTTCCCGCCACCCGTTTCCCGCCACCCGTTTCCCTCCACCCGTTTCCCGCCACCCGTTTCCCGCCAACCCTTTCCCGCCATATCGCAGCCGTTCTTTCCCGCCATTTTCTCCTCTCTACCTATAAAACCCCCTTCAGACGGAGCTGCATAAGCATTGTAGTGTGCTGGTGGTAAATTGGAGCACTGTGGTGGAGGTGAAGCTGTTGTTCGTCGTTCTTCGTTCGAGCCGGAGCACCGGCAGTTTGGTGGCCGCCGTTCGTCCTTCATCCTTCGCACGCACGCTTCAAGGGTATATTTAAGCCCACATTTTATTTTTCGTACGTGTTCCGGTAGTTTTTGTTAATATATTTAGATGTCAACTAATTAATCTGTCAATATTTGTAGTTGCTACGGCAAATATTCGTAATATAATTGTAGGAGGGTGAATTGTATTAGTTGCTCCGTTAATATTCTGTAATATATAGCTTCGTAATATATAGACATGTCTAATATTTGTTAGTGGGGATATTAAGGGGTAGGGTACGTACTCAATGCGATTTGTGTGTTGCAGATGGCTGAGAGTACTCAGTGGGTGCTTAGCCCTATTGTTCATGTCCAAGGCTTGTCTCCAAGTGTTGTGCAAGTTAGTGAAGTGGACCTCACTTTTGATTGGTTGAAGACTAAATTCATGTTGAAGCAAGGGTTGAAGGAAGACGATTTTGTGTACTACGTCAGCAGGAAGCATTCAGATGGCCCTGGGGAAAGAAAATTGATTGACATAACTGATGATGGCAAGATTCAAGAAATGTTGAGCGAATGGGAATGGAAAAGGGTTGTTCAGTTGCATTGCTACAGGAAACCGAGTTATATGTGATGCATTTGTCATTCGAGATCCGCCTCCCCGGCAGGCCAGACGTCGTCATTGCCGCTCCTATGTATCAGTAGAGACATTACCATCTATTTCTGTGTGAGAACTTATGTCTATTCTATGTATGAGACAAATGACTATGTACTTATGTACGAGACATATGCCTACTCTACAAGATCATATTTAGATAGAACATAATATTCATACAACGAGACATTACAAACAACTAGATAGAACTACATCCAAATTAAATGGCACGTAACTGAACTCACAACATACAGCATAAAAACTACATGAAGTCATCATCGTCATCCTCGATCGATGCAGAACTCTTGCCCTTCGACGATGAAGAACGCTTGCCCTTCGACGATGCAAAAACCTTGCCCTTCGATGATGAAGAACTCTTGCCCTTCGACGATGCAGAAACCTTGCCCTTCGATGATGAAGAACTCTTGCCCTTCGACGATGCAGAACCCGAAAGCGGCGGCATGAAGATATCATCTTCGTCCTCGCTCTCCTCAGTCCATAAACATGGATTATTTGCTGCAATCCTTCTGAAAGTTTCACTCTTCGGCACCACTACCTTCTTCCACCTGTCATGCAACCTAAGAAGTTCTTTACGTACCTCCTCATAGGTCCTTTCAGGCCACCCAGAACTACGTAATTGGTGAGCCAACTCATTCATTATGGTGTCACTACCGGTGAGTTCGTCCCATGGAACTATCTTATTATCCATCCTGAAATCGGTAGCTAGCCTCAGAAGAGTCCTGCTCATCCCAGGGTGAAAACTACGATCGAAAGGATAATGGGACATCTGAACTACACTACACTGCAATGCTTATCCAGCTCCGTCTGAAGGGGGTTTTATAGATAGAGACGAGAAAATGGCGGGAAAGAACGACTGCGGTATGGCGGGAAAGGTTGGCGGGAAATGGGAGGAGGGAAACGGGTGGCGGGAAACGGGTGGCGGGAAATTGTTTGGCGGGAAATGGGTGGCGGGAAATGGGTGGCCGGAAATGGATGGCGGGAAATGGGTGGCGAGAAAAGCGCAGTTTGGAAATGTCGATAACTTTCAAAACAAATGTTCATCACAATGGAAAAAGGTTCCCGCCTTTCAAAAAATGCATGCAATTTTTTTTGGAAAATATGATAAGAAATGGTTCGTGCCACTAAATGAATGTACGTCACCTTTGCTGGAAATATTCTCGTGTTTCCAAAAAATATCCATGACATTCTACAAATGGTACTCCCTTCATCCCATAATATAAGATGATATTACAATCAATATACTCACATATCACGTGGGTTAACAAATGTTTAGATGGATCATGACATTTTAAGAAAATATTCGCGTGTTTCTAAAAAAAGTTTGTGAAAATTTCAGAAAAGCATTTAAAAAAATGTTGTGTGGTTTAAAAAAATGGTATTTCCATTAAAAATGTATTTGAAGAAATGTTACCATGTATTCATAACGTGTTAAAATATATACTTTTAAAAAATATTCACGTGTATTATTAAAAATAGGCATGCACCAGTCGGCCCACAGCAGGCCAACTGAGCATAGTCGGCCCACTACAGGCCTATCGGTGTACTGCAGGCCGACTGGGCCCTGTCGGCCAACTGCAGGCCGACTGGGCTTGAATTTGCTGGCCGACAGCCCAATCGGCCAGCAGCAAACTGATGGGCCTCCAGTCGGCCTGCTGTGGGCCGACTGGGCTCTGTCGGCCTGCAGTAGGCCGATGGTGTATTATTTTTAAAAAATCTTTTTTTTGCGTATTATTTCTGTAATTTTTTTAAAAAAATGTATTATTTAAAAAAAATTAGCCACGCCGACAGGCCGCTGCCTCCCCCCTCGCGACGTGGCACGACCAACCAACGGCCGCCGCGTGGCTGCCCGGCCTGCAGTCGGCCTCCTGATAGCCGATCGGCCTACTGTGGGCCGACTGGGCTCAGTCGGCCTGCAGTGGGCCGACGGTGTATTATTCTTGCAAATTCTTTTTTCTGCGTATTATTTCTGTAATTTAAAAAAAATTATTATTTAAAAAAATTTAGCCACTAGTAGGTCACTTGCCTAAACGCTCCGCCGCCATTTGTTTTCGATCTGTTGTCTCAAAAAAAATGTTTTTGATCTGCGCCTCCAGTCCGCGCTGAACGTTGCGAAAGCCATGGATTCGACGGGAGCCCTGCCCGACGACGCGCTCGCAAACATCCTCCGCCGCCTCCCGGCATCTGACCTCGCCGCGTCCCGCTGCGTGCGCAAGGCGTGGTGCGCCGTCGTCCACGCCCATCGGCTGTTGCTTCCGCACTTTCTCCCGCGTGCGGTGCGCGGCATCTTCGTCAACTACATCGACTACAGCCGCCCGCGCTTCTTCGCCCGCCCCTCGACGGAGCGGCCCGCGATAGACGGCGATCTTGGCTTCTTGCCTGGGTACAACAGGGATTTTGAGCCAATTGTGGATCACTGCAACGGCCTCCTTATCTACGGCAATGAGTGGAGGGGGTTCTTCGTGGTCAACCCTGCCACGAGACGGTGGGAGCGTCTCCCACGCCTTGATGCCAAGAACTACAACACGTACCTCGTGTTTGATCTTGCCGTGTCACCGCATTACCAAGTGTTCGCGATTACGCAGGTGCCCGAGAAAGTTGTTCCAGCCCAACCACAACCAGTGCCCGACAAGAAGCCACCAACACCCTTCTGCCCCGCTGAGTTTTTCTCGTTGTTTGAAGATGCGCCAGAAGTACTCACCAAGGACTTGGAAGAGGACTGCGAAGATGGGCCATCGGAATTGTCACCCGAACAAACCATTGAAGAGGACATATCCGCACCGTCGCCCGTTGAGGTTCCAGAAGACTCACTAATTGAGGATCCAGAAGACTTGGTGGAATTTCCACCATCCTCATGGATGCTAGACGTGTTCTCGTCTAGTACAAAAGAATGGCAAAAGAGCTTGTTTGTCCGTGAAGGTGAGGCTTTGGACACGGTGGCTACTATACGGCTGGATAGATTGGAACCAACATTTTGGGGGCCGAGGTGGCGCTACGGTGTCTACTGGCGAGGAGCACTCTATGTGCATTGTCGTGGTGCATTTGTTGCAAGGTATACATCGTAAAAAGGCTTACAAAGCTCCCTTAATTTTGAACTCTAGCATTAGTAGTGGCTTTCTCAGGGGGATGTGTCGACACAAACATTGCATCATATCTAGCACTGATAATGTTCTTATTTGCAGGTTATCCTTAAAGGATGGCAAGTACCAACTAGTGAAAACACCAATAGATATCGAGGAAAGCAAGCGTGCACAACCTTGTCTGGGGAAATCAGAAAAAGGGGTTTACTTTGCAACAATTCACGATGAATATCTATTTCGGGTTTGGATTTTAAATGAATCATGTTGTCAGATATCTTGGGCACTGAAGCATCGCGTTGATCTTAATCCATGGGCAACGATATATTTGAACCAGCCTAAGGGAATTGACAAAACTTGGTTCTTATATGGTGATAATAATGAAGATGGAACCAATGGGGATGAGAATTTTGAATGGAATTCTGATGACGATAACGTTCTGAATATTGAAGATGATTATGAGCCTTTCTACAGCCATGTTTCTATCCTCGGATTTCACCCCTACAAAGAGATTGTTTTCTTAGAGGTATCATCATTCAGAGTAGTGGCTTATCATCTGAATAGCTCAAAAGTCCAGTACCTGGGCAGATTACGCCCAAAGGATTATTATCAGTCATTTACAAATGGCATATATGAATCATTTCTGTACACCCCTTGCATGATTGGGGAGCTTTCAAAACGTGCTTGAGATTATTCCTTCACTGGTTGGGTTGGGATCTGGAGATTTAGGTGGAGGGGCAGGGGTGAAGAGCGCAAGGAGCCAGAAGTTTAATCAGATTGATGTTACGGGGTTTTATTTTTGGAAAGAGCTCGAAGCATAGAAGTGAGAATTCAAAGAAGTCGCTAGAAAATAGGATAACCGAATTGGACAGAACTTACTCAGAATTTCCATTTCGTAAACTTCCTTGGTTATTTTGTGCACCTGATCATCTTATGAGTACATTCATCATTTGGGCAAGCGGTGACATTTTACATACTTTTTATGCAGTTGATTGAGTTAATTGTTTTTTCATCTACGGTATAAATACCAGGACATGTTCTTTCATGTTTATTTTTGGTCACGCTCTTTGTTCACTTTTGAACATGAACAAGTAGATATGTGCGTGCTACTGAAATCTGAATCCTAGTCAAATTCTGCACCCTACTGAAATCTATGGTGATCTGTCCGAGCTGTTGTTTTTTACTTAACACTAATTATTAATTGATTAGGCCCGACTTTGGGCTAACCGCTGCATACCTGGCAACAGTGTTAATGAATCATGAAGCCCGTTAGTGGATTAGTGTGTTCAGTTCATGTCGCGTATGTCAGTTTCGTAAATTAGTTTCTGAAGCTTAAGTTCTAGATTTAGTTCCAAAACCGGGACTATCCAATGTCTATGTACCTTGAATCGTCAAAATAGGCTTAAATACGTAATTTTTCTTCAATGATTCTACAAAAATTTGGGCAAAAGGAGCAGTCATAACAGAAACCTATGCTGTGCATTGAGACAATTGCTTCGTGCACATGAATAATATAACGGAAACATTAACGCCCACACGTGTGGGTGTTTGCATCTCGCCCACAAGCGTGGATCCGCGTTCATTTGTGGGTGCATGAATCTTGGCATGTTTGTGGTGCCACGTAGGACTGGGCTGGTGTGTGGGCATTCACCCGGTCGCTCACACGTCCGTTTCACCCACGGAGGGGCCGGTGTGTGGGCGTTTAGCAGTTCGCCCACACGTCAGTTTTCACTCACGCACAAGGGCTGGTGTGTGTGGGCATTTGCCATCTCGCCCACACGCCCGTCTCCTCTCCCACACCCAAGCTGCCAGTTACCATGCGTTTTGAAGTGTACATGGCAACTGCCCTAGTGTGCTTGTAAGCAGATGGCAACTCTCTCTTTTTTTACCCAACATGTCAGTTGCCATATGTTTTGCAGGGTACACGGCAACTGCCCTAGTGTGCTTGTAAGTAGATTACAACTCTCTCTTTTACCCGAACATGTTGTTTTGCCATGTCTCTTTGTAGCGCTACACGACAACTGCCTAGTGTTAGTAGGTGGCAACTCCTAAGGTTTTCAAATCATGGCAACTGTAGTAAACCAGACCATACATGGCAACTGCTTAGTGTTAGTAGGCGGCAACCTCTAAAGTTTTCAAATCATGGCAACTATAGTAAACCAGACCATACATGGCAACAGCTGCAGTTGTCCAAAATGGCATCTGGAACTTGACCTGAGATGGCAACTGCAGTTGAGCAACCATGGCAACTGTAGTTGTCCAACATGGCAATTGTAGTTCAGCGACATGGCAACTGCAGGTAAACGAACATTGAAGAGGGTCCGGACCATGGCAACTGCGCGGACACGTGGTGACTGTCACGCTGGGCGTGCGGGACCATGAGGTAGGTGGCTGAGAGAGGTCGTGTGGGCGTTATGCATTTTGTCCATACGTAGGCATGTGAGAGGGACCACAATGAGAAAAAGAGGCGTGTGAGCGCTAGTTGTTTTGCCCACACGTAGGCGTGTGGGCTGGTCCTCTTAGACACCACACAAAACGTGTGGGCAGATCCCTTAACGCCCACACGTGTGGCAGTTATCGTAACCCTAATATAATTGCGCCCATGTTTGCTTTTGGTTCTGTTTGGGTATAGCGGTATGCGATTCATTTCTATTTCCTTCATTGGTGGAAGGTGTAAGCTAGTTAGCTCAACATTTTCACCGTCGATCGTTTTGCTCTGCAATCTGAAAATGCAAGGGCCGGCCTGAACATGGAGCATCAACAACAAACCGGGTAAAGTTCTTCAGATGACATGACTTTCATCTTGCGTGTTTTCTTCAGGCTATCAAAATCGTAAGAACATCATTATGCATCCTACTGAAATCTTCTATTGACATTTAGCATCAGTGGCCAGCCCGAGGTAGTTCAGTAGTTGCACTGTTCTTTTGATGAAAGCCAGGCGGTGACGAATTGCAAGTATTCGGTTTGTATACAACTTTGTTTATGAATATTATTTCCAAATTAGCTATAACACATCTTTGTTGTACACATGAACTTATTAGCAACTTTTCACAAAAGAACATGGAAATATATATACATTTGTGAATAGTCAAAAAACGATAGCCTTTGAATACACTACTCCATGCTATGCCGATAGCTGGGTCTAGGCCGTCGGGCTATACCCGGCTACGCCGACGGCCCCCGTCGGCAAAGAATGGTCGTCGGCTTAGCCCAGGCTACGCCTACAACCGCCGTCGGCATACACGGGCCGTCGACATAGCTGCGGGCCCGCCGACCACGCTCGTGACGGGTGGCTAACGGCGTCGGATCTATGCCGACGGCGGAGACGGGCGGTCGTCGGCCTAGATACGGGTGCCACGTCATCGATCCAAAGCGCACCGACCAAGACCTATGTGTAGGATCGAAAGTATGTCTAGAGGGGGTGATTAGACTACTTTTTTTGAGGGTTGGACAGTAGGACCACGTCCTACTGCATGTATATATTAAGGACCCAGAAGGGTGAGTATGTTACAAATGTACAAGGGGAGGGGGGTGTCTCAAGCAATTACAAAGGATAGTCAGAGAACCAGTAGGTTACTATAGTTAGTGGATAGAAGCTAGGATAGCAGGGATGAGGTGTCTCTTATCTACAGGGAGTCTATGAACAATGTTGGCAAAATCGTTCCTAAACCTGGCTAGCCAGCTGTCAACCAAAGGGGTCACATGTCGAAAATAGTTATTGTTCCTTTCCTTCCACAGACTCCAGGCAGCAACTAGGAAAGTGTCCATGAGCATTTTACGTTGATTCCCGGTCTTCAGGTGTTTCAACAGATGTAGCCGATCTCCAGTAGCAGGCCAGGTGATATTGAGCTTGAGCCAGCATCGTGTGCTAAACGTGTAGCGAAAGAAGAGATGCTCAAGGGTTTCTTCCACGTGTTCGCCACAAAGGAGACAGTCTAGGTTGGTCCCAATGTTATAGTGTCTTCTGCTGAGCATATTACGCGTGTTGAGACGATCCACTAGGATAAACCAACCAAAGACTTTGATTTTGGGGACACATTTAGCTTTCCAAAGCCAATGAAACGCCTCGTGGACTTGAAGCTCTCGGAAACAAAATTTGTAGTACGCCGTGGTTTTAAATGTGGATGAGCCCCAGGTGCAAGTCCAAATATCTCTTTCATCCGATAGTTCAGTGGAGGATGCCACACTCTGGATCCTTCTGAGTTCATCATGGGCTTGAGTTAAGAGAGGTAGATGAAAGGCTTCACCGATTTCGGGTACAGTAAGCATATTGCGGACCGATGCATCTTCTCGTAAGGTATATGAGAAAGCCCTAGGGAATTGCTCCTCGAGGATACGAATACACCAGTCATCTTTCCAAAAGAGGGCTGTCTTCCCACTACGAATTTGGATCTTGGTCACACGTCGGTACGTGGGCATGAGCTTGACCAGTTCCCGCCACCAATGAGAGCCACAGGGTGGGGAGGCATGCGGTATATTGTCCACGTAATAGGTTTTCCAAATCAAACTAACCCAAGGGATGTCCAGTTGATTGTAGAATTTGTGTAGTAGTTTGAGCAGCAAGGCATCATTTTGGACTTTGAGGTTGAGAACACCCAGACCACCTTTCTCCTTAGGACGAGAAACCATGTCCCATGCAGCCAAAGAGTTACACTTGTCACCATCATCCGTTTTCTTGATCCATAGGCAATGTCGTCGTATCTTGTCCAATTGTTCAATAATTTTCCTAGGGAGACGGAGAACACCCATGGGGTAGATAGCCAGGGACGTGACAAGCGAGTTCATCAGAGCCAATTTGCCAGCGTAAGACATGAGCGACATGGCGGCCGTGATTTTGCACTCGGCTTTGCAGATCCAAGGGGTCATGTCTGAGATAGAGGGCTTCGTAGTTCCAAGGGGGAG
Organism: Triticum aestivum; assembly: GCF_018294505.1. Taxonomy (NCBI): domain Eukaryota; kingdom Viridiplantae; phylum Streptophyta; class Magnoliopsida; order Poales; family Poaceae; genus Triticum; species Triticum aestivum. Next base: position 369,850,935 of record NC_057805.1, read on the forward strand.
ACCAAGGTAGGTGAACGGCATCTTAGCAGTGGTACAACCAAAGATATTTGCAATATGACCACATTTGTCAGCAGGGGTATTTATAGGGATCAAAGTAGATTTGGAGAAATTGATGTGGAGACCCACCGAATCAGCATAGTCTGTGAGAATTTTTTTCAAACGTATCGCTTGAGGCAAACATGCTGGCAAGAGAATTATCGTGTCGTCTGCGTACTGAATGACCGGATAATTAGAAGGCTCTGCTGAGGGGATTGGTAATTGCAACAGATTGTCGGCAAGGGCAGCATTGATTGCAGTTTGAAGTAGGTCCGCTGCCAGAACAAAGATGAGAGGGGAGAGAGGGTCTCCCTGCCTAACACCACACTTGCACCAGAATTGTCTCCCTGGTACACGATTGAGCAGCACCGAAGATTTGCCAGAAGAGGAAATGCATTGGAACCAAGAAATCCAGTGATCATTAAACCCCATGCTTTTCATGATCTGAATGATGGCCGCATGCTCAACCGTATCAAATGCTTTAGCGAAGTCCAGTTTAAGGAGAACGATTTCGCGTTTCGAAGCTTGGCATTGGTGTATATACTCAAAGGCCCATGCAAGACAGTCGTGGATCGAACGTCCTTTTAAGAACCCATATTGGTTTTTATGAACAATTCTCAGAATCACACGCTACAGTCTATTGGCTAGGATTTTGGTGATTAACTTAAGGCAGCAATTCAGTAAAGTTATTGGGCGAAAATCATTGACAGATTCCGGGGCTCTCGATTTGGGGATCAAAGTGATGTACCCGTAGTTGAGGCTTTCAAGGTTTCGCGTCCCCTGATGAAACTCCTCACAGAGCCTATAAAAGTCCAGCTTGATTATAGGCCAACAGACTTTCAAGAATGCACCATTGAAGCCATCTGGGCCAGGGGCCTGATCCGACGGCATTTCATTGATCGCAGCGTCAATTTCTTCATGCGTGAATGGAACAGTAAGGCTATCGAAGTCAACCTGAGAGCGAAGCATGTTTGAAAGATTGAATTTCATTTGCGGAACCTTGGCTGTGCCCAAACGTGTTTTGAAAGCCTCAAACAAAATGGACTCCTTGCTCGCGTGATCATCAAGACTAATACCATTCTCAGACTTCAGAGTTGAAATATAATTTTTCCTGTACCTTTCAGTGACGATAGCTTGAAAGAATTTGGAATTTTCATCCCCGAATTTAATCCAACGAATGGTGCAACGTTTTTTCCAGTACTTCTTTTGGTATTGTAGTAGGCGAAGTAAATGGTTCTTAAGGATGCGCTGGAAATTCCCCTCAGGTATTGTCAATGAGCGCTTATCAGCTATATTGTCGATCTCTAGTAGGGCTTTGTTTGTAGTTTCAAAGGCAATTTTCAGACAAGAAATATCTTTACTCCAACGGCTGAGAGCATGTCGCAGATTCTTAAGCTTTTGACACAAGCTAGCTGCCGCATTAAGATTTCTCCCGTGCTTGATAGGCTTGTTCCAAGCTTGTGTGACAACGTCGAAGAAGCCTGGATGTGCAATCCAAAAGGTTTCAAACCTAAACAGTCTACTTTTCGGAATGGAGGTTTGAATGGAGACATAGCATGGAGTATGGTCAGAAACAGGTCGTCCGAGGGGCATCACAAGAGTGTTAGGGAATGTGGCCGTCCAATTTAGTGATGTGAAGAACCAATCGAGCTGTTCAAGGAGGGGGGTCTGTTGCATATTCGACCAAGTAAAATTACGACCTTTAATGGGTAGTTCGGTAAGGCATTGCTCTCGGATGAAATCATTGAAAGCAAACATGTCATTTACATCACCTCCAGGTTTGTTTCGATTTTCCGGCGAACGAATATAGTTAAAATCTCCGAGCAAGAGCCAATCCTCAGTAGAGGGGATATCCAAATCAAAGAGCCAATTAGTAAAAGAAGTACGCTGATCTCCTTGGCAAGGGCCGTAAATATTAACTAGTTTCCACCGCATAGCCGATTGCTTGGAGGAAAATTCCACCCCGAGCGCAAAACGTCCAGACAAAAATACCGTGCCATCAAAAACGTGACTACACCAAATCGTGATAATACCACCAGACGCGCCACTCACCGGAACGAAAGCAAAATAATCAAAGCGCTTAGGACAAAGGATTTTAAGCATAGAGGCATCGAAATGCTTCATTTTAGACTCTTGTAGACAAATAACGGTGCAACCAGAAGAGTTGATCGCATTTGAAGCGCTAAATGTTTTTCGGGTGAGTTTAGACCACGGACGTTCCAGTAGAGAACGTTCCAATTATGCAAAAGAACCATGACCTAACCAAAGGTAAAGGAACTAGGGAGATGAGGCCGAAGAAGCTCCACCTTCACCTGCAGTAAGCATGTCTTCATTAAGTTCTTCAGCAGGGATGGCACACAGCTGTGTGCCAATGTTCTGCATGGTGGGAATGGGTGTAGGAGGTGGCAGCTCGAACTCCGGCTCCTTACTGTCAGATGCAGCTCCACGGGGCAGCATAGTTGGCACCACCCTGGGTTTCACCTTGGACTTTGAGGGTCGAGATTCATCATGAACTTTGACTCGAAACCCGTCATACTTGGTGGAACGAGTGCTACGTCTGAGCGAAGAAGTGTCAATGGGAGCGGGATCTTTACCCTTGCGGGCCCTGGAAGGAGGCAGCAGGGCAGTAGAAGCTTGAGGTTCAATGATACTTGTCATAGTATCAACAGCATCAGCAGCAACGGGATCAACTGGGATCAGATCAGAAACTGGAGGCAGACTGTGCAGGGCGGATTCAGATTCAGACATAATATACTCAGATGCAGATTCAGACATAATAGCAGCAGTTTCAGACATAGCAGACGTGACAGTAACCTGAGCATCAGCAGCAGTTAAGACATTCAGAGCATCAGAGGCAGCGTCAGGCGGCATGAGCGATGTTGGCTCTTCTTCAGATATCTCCTGAATAATGACTTGCGAGGAAGGAGCAGGTAGATTGTTGGAGTGATTAGACTACTTGACCAAATAAAAATCTAGCCTTTTTCCCAATTTTAGTTCTTGGCAGATTTTAGCAACTTAGCACAAGTCAAGCAATCAACATACATATGCAATTCTAAGAGTATAGCAGCGGAATGTAAAACAATTGCATATGAAGGTAAATGGAGGAGTTTGAGGGAGCAAACGCAATGTTGACACGGAGATTTTTATCCGTGGTTCCGATAGGTGGTGCTATCGTACATCCATGTTGATGGAGACTTCAACCCACGAAGGGTAACGGTTGCGGGAGTCCACGGAGGGCTCCACCCACGAAGGGTCCACGAAGAAGCAACCTTGTCTATCCCACCATGTCCGTCACCCACGAAGGACTTGCCTCACTAGGGTAGATCTTCACGAAGTAGGCGATCTCCTTGCCCTTACAAACTCCTTGGTTCAACTCCACAATCTTGACGGAGGCTCCCAAGTGACACCTAGCCAATCTAGGAGACACCACTCTCCAAGAAGTAACAAATGGTGTGTTGATGATGAACTCCTTGCTCTTGTGCTTCAAATGATAGTCTCCCCAACACTCAACTCTCTCTCACAGGATTTGGATTTGGTGGAAAGAAGATTTGAGTGGAAAGCAACTTGGGGAAGGCTAGAGATCAAGATTTATGTGGTTGGAATGGAATATCTTGACCTCAACACAAGTGTAGGTGGTTCTCTCTCAGAAAATATATGTTGGAAGTGTAGGCATGTTCTGATGGCTCTCTCCACGAGTGAAGAGTGGGTGGAGGGGTATTTATAGCCTCCACGCAAAATCTAACCGTTACACACAAATCACCAAACTCGGTGGAACCGATTCAAAGAACTCGGTCAGACCGATTTGGTTCATAATGTGACCGTTAGGCATTTCGGTGGGACCGACACGTCAACTCGGTGGGACCGATTTCTTTAGGGTTAGGGCATAACGTAATCTCGGTGAGACCGATTACACAAATTCGGTGAGACCGATTTTGGTAATAGACTAACAGAGAGTTGGTCAGGCAAACTCGGTGGGACCGATTCGCTCATCTCGGTTTGACCGAAACGTTACGAAAAGGAAACAGAGTGTTTGCATTGCAATCTCGGTGGGACCGATCGCTCATCTCGGTTTGACCGAAACGTTACGAAGGGAAACGGAGAGATTACAATCCCATCTCGGTGAGACCGAGATCCCTATCGGTGAGACTAAAAAGACTAGGGTTTCTGGCAGTGGCTATGTCAACTGAACTCGGTGGCTCCGGATATGAAATTTCGGTGGGGCCGAGCTTGGAATGGACGCAATATCGTTTGTGTCTCCATATTTTCTGAAAGAGGCTGTCCTCAATACCTGGACAGGTGAGCTGATGGGTTTTCGATCAATGGGTAATTTCAACAGCGTCAACCCCGCCGATAGGCGTTACATTCCAAACCCAGAGCATATGCGTACAAGTAGAGGCAGACGGCAGTGTCAGCGCATCCGAAATGATATGGATGAATCTGAAGCAGGAGGTCCGACTAGGCAATGCATTCTATGCAATGAATTTGGCCATAGGGACACTAATTGTCCCACTTTCGTCACTGGGCGTGGACGAGGCAACCGGGGAAGAAGAGGAGGTAGAGGCAGTAGAGGAGTAAGGGCGAGAGGAAGAAGCTAAGCTAGCACTAGTTTGTTCTGAATTTATATTAAGTGTGTTGTGGCACTATGTTCTGAAATTTGTATTAAGTGTGGCACTATGTTCTGAAATTTGTATTAAGTGTGGCACTATGTTCTGAATTTTTATTAAGTGTGGCACTATGTTATGAATTTTTATTAAGTGTGGCACTATGTTATGAATTTTTATTAAGTGTGGCACTATGTTATGAATTTTTATTAAGAGTGGCACTATGTTATGAATTTTTATTAAGTGTGGCACTATGTTATGAATTTTTATTAAGTGTGGCACTATGTTATGAATTTTTATTAAGTGTGACACTTTGTTCTGAATTTTTATTAAGTGTGGCACTTTGTTCTGAATTTTGTAAGTGCAGGAATGTCGGGATTGTGGTTGCTGAATGGGGGCATTGATAAGGGTCATCGTGGTGCGATATGGTATGAGCGCAAGCTTGAGCCTCTCGTCACTCGCACTCCTAAGGAAAACTGGAAGATACACTCAGGATGGCTTCAGCGGTACGTGCTTTATTAATTTGCACACTGACATGCATATTAATGGTTGAAATGGGAGACAGGAACTGAAAAGTTCTCTGATGAAGGTTGAAATGGGCCGGCCTTTTACCTTTCGCGCGTCTGGTTGAGTCTATCCCGGGTGAGAAATGCATCGCCATCGATGGGTCTTTGCTGAGCTGCTTAGTGGACCGTTGGAGGCCAGAGACCCACACGTTTCACTTCAGATGGGGAGAGATGGCTCCTACTCTGGAGGATGTGTCACTTTTGCTCGGACTACCGTTGGCAGGTCATGCCGTAGGACCGTTGGACGCACCGGCTGGTTGGGAGCGAGCTCTTACAGAACGTTTTCACGGTGTTTTTCCGGATGCTCCCGATCCGGTATGGGAGCATCACGGACCTAAGTATGAGTGGTTGCTAAATTTTCGGGTAATTTCCCCTACCTATTCTCTTCAAGTTATCGCGCATAAAGTTGTATAGAAAATAATTGCGGCTTACTAAAACTTTCTCTTCGCTTAATGCAGATCCAGAACTTCCGGGCGCCCTTGACTGCGGAACAGATCACTCGGAGCCTCGAGGCCTACTTACTGTGGCTTTTCGGCAAGGTGATGTTCACGGAGAACCATGTCACCACTATTAGCGCCCTCTACATCCCTATGGCACTCGAGATAGCGAGCGCTCAGACGGCGGATCAGATCAGACGGAGGAGTTGGGGTTCGGCGGTGTTAGCGGCTACATACCGAGGTATGTGCAACGGTTGCCAGCTTACATCGAGAAAGCCAGCCCTTCTTGGATGCCCTCTATTCCTACAGCTGTGGTCGTGGGAGAGGTTCTCTATAGGGCGACCAGATGTACGGGTTCATGAGCCTATAGACGCCATGTTTGATGTTGAGGGCATCGACATGCCTACTTTCGGTCTGTGTTGGACTCGTCGCAAGGTATGCACCGTGTTGTAGTTTAATGCAACTTTTTCTGCACAAGAGATCGATCGATGCGAGCGGCTACTAACTTTTATTCTCTGCAGAGACGCTTTGCTAGTGATCAGACCAGGAAGGCGTACACAGCATTGAACGAGCAGTTCGATGCGTACACCGGGGTCATCTCGCAGCCCTACACGGAAGCAGCCATACAAGCGAGATACCCTGCTGGTATGTCTGTGCTATGCACAAGGGACCGAGATTACTGGATGACAAAATCGAAGATCATCTTCGATGTCTTCGTCGAGGAGATGGCACAACAGAGGGTTATGAGGCAATTTGGTCTTCTGCAGTTGGAGCTACCTCCCCCTATAGAGAACCCGGTGCCAGCACACATCCACAGGTATTAACCAGTTTTTCAATGTTGCATTTTCTTTCATAGTACTCCATTCGAAGCTTTAGGTAATTGTTGAACACACACCACAATTTTAGGACGACAAGGAAGGGCATGAACAGGACAACTGCTGACTGGCTAGTTAGACTAGAGCCGTATGTTATAGAATGGGAGACAGCAAACACAAATCTATGGCACGAGAATCACAATTTCGATCTCGATCAATTCAATCTCTATTTGCGGCGCTACATGACCGGAACACGGTTACGCATTGTTGAGTACTCCCACCCAGAGGAGTTACCGGATCCTACTCCGTCGGATATGTACCCGAGCTATGATACTTCGGGCTCTAGGCAGTACGCGGTAAGATATTTTTTCTTTACGTAATGTTGTCACATACTTTGACGTGCAAAAGACAGACATTATTAATCGTCATGGAAATTTGCAGGCTACCTTGACACGCGAACTGTACGACGACGTGACCACCTTTGGACGATCACTATCGTCTGGACCTCTTCTTCAACATCGTCCAGTGGTACAGCCCTTCTTGGAAAGAATTCAGAATAAGATACAGACTGTGTACGAGGCTATCACGTGCACCCGGAGAACCGATGTTGTTCAGCACGAGCAGGAGCAGCCGCGTCACTCCATGCAACGACATCAACCACGTCCACGCCTAGCACAGCAGCCGACAACCAGGCCACCCCGTCCTGACCAACCTGGCAGTTCTACGTGGCACCCGCAGCACTATGGTCCCACGTCGAGCTTCGTGTTTTCTCCACAGCCACAGCAACACGGTCCAGGCCACCCCGTCCTGACCAACCTGGCAATTCTACGTGGCACCCGCAGCACTATGGTCCCACGTTGAGCTTCGTGTTTTCTCCACAGCCACAGCAACACGGTCCCTCGTCGAGCTTCGTGTTTTCTCCACAGCCACAGCAGCAGGGTCCCTCGTCCAGTTTCGTGTTTCAGCCAGAGCAGACGTCACACCCAGCAGGTATGTGTCTTCATATTTATTGTTTTCAATATTAATTGACGCGACCTCATTCTTCATGATGAACCGTTCCATTGCGTAGGGGCCTATGGATATCAGGCGTCTATGTCAGCATCACATGATACGTGGGGGAGTGATCAACATCCCGAGGACAACATACAGGCTCAGATGTCGCAGCACACCCAGTGGATGAACATGTTTTCGACTCCTCCACCAGGCCCCACACAGGATACACAGCATGACCAGGGAGAGTCTGAGATTCCTCCTCGTCACGTTAGGGCACCCGACAGGTTGGGATGGTCCCCGATTCTAGATCCACCTCCCCGCCAGGCCAGACGTCGTCACTGACGCTTCTATGTATCTGTATCAGTAGAGACATTACCATCTATTTCTGTGTAAGACTTATGTCTATTCTATGTATGAGACAAATGACTATGTACTTATGTACGAGACATATGCCTACTCTATTTTAGTACTCTGTTATCGGAACTACAAGATCATATCTAGATAGAACATAATATTCATACAACGAGACATTGCAAGCAAATAGATAGAACTACATCTAAATTAAATGGTACGTAACTGAACTCACAACATACAGCATAAAAACTACATGAAGTCATCATCGTCATATGTTCGCGCCAACTTTTTCCCGCCACCCGTTTCCCGCCACCCGTTTCCCGCCACCCGTTTCCCTCCACCCGTTTCCCGCCACCCGTTTCCCGCCACCCGTTTCCCGCCAACCCTTTCCCGCCATATCGCAGCCGTTCTTTCCCGCCATTTTCTCCTCTCTACCTATAAAACCCCCTAAAAAACGGAGCTGCATAAGCATTGCAGTGTGCTGGTGGTAAATTGGAGCACTGTGGTGGAGGTGAAGCTGTTGTTCGTCGTTCTTCGTTCGAGCCGGAGCACCGGCAGTTTGGTGGCCGCCGTTCGTCCTTCATCCTTCGCACGCATGCTTCAAGGGTATATTTAAGCCCACATTTTATTTTTCGTACATGCTCCGGTAGTTTTTGTTAATATATTTAGATGTCAACTAATTAATCTGTCAATATTTGTAGTTGCTACGGCAAATATTCGTAATATAATTGTAGGAGGGTGAATTGTATTAGTTGCTCCGTTAATATTCTGTAATATATAGCTTCGTAATATATAGACATGTCTAATATTTGTTAGTGGGGATATTAAGGGGTAGGGTACGTACTCAATGCGATTTGTGTGTTGCAGATGGCTGAGAGTACTCAGTGGGTGCTTAGCCCTATTGTTCATGTCCAAGGCTTGTTTCCAAGTGTTGTGCAAGTTAGTGAAGTGGACCTCACTTTTGATTGGTTGAAGACTAAATTCATGTTGAAGAAGGGGTTGAAGGAAGACGATTTTGTGTACTACGTCAGCAGGAAGCATTCAGATGGCCCTGGGGAAAGAAAATTGATTGACATAACTGATGATGGCAAGATTCAAGAAATGTTGAGCGAATGGGAATGGAAAAGGGTTGTTCAGTTGCATTGCTACAGGAAACCGAGTTATATGTGATGCATTTGTCATTCGAGATCCGCCTCCCCGGCAGGCCAGACGTCGTCATTGCCGCTCCTATTTATCAGTAGAGACATTACCATCTATTTCTGTGTGAGAACTTATGTCTATTCTATGTATGAGACAAATGACTATGTACTTATGTACGAGACATATGCCTACTCTACAAGATCATATTTAGATAGAACATAATATTCATACAACGAGACATTACAAATAACTAGATAGAACTACATCCAAATTAAATGGCACGTAACTGAACTCACAACATACAGCATAAAAACTACATGAAGTCATCATCGTCATCCTCGATCGATGCAGAACTCTTGCCCTTCGACGATGAAGAACGCTTGCCCTTCGACGATGCAGAAACCTTGCCCTTCGATGATGAAGAACTCTTGCCCTTCGACGATGCAGAAACCTTGCCCTTCGATCATGAAGAACTCTTGCCCATCGACGATGCAGAATCCGAAAGCGGCGGCATGAAGATATCATCTTCGTCCTCGCTCTCCTCAGTCCATAAACATGGATTATTTGCTGCAATCCTTCTGAAAGTTTCACTCTTCGGCACCACTACCTTCTTCCACCTGTCATGCAACCTAAGAAGTTCTTTACGTACCTCCTCATAGGTCCTTTCAGGCCACCCAGAACTACGTAATTGGTGAGCCAACTCATTCATTATGGTGTCACTACCGGTGAGTTCGTCCCATGGAACTATCCTATTATCCATCCTGAAATCGGTAGCTAGCCTCAGAAGAGTCCTGCTCATCCCAGGGTGAAAACTACGATCGAAAGGATAATGGGACATCTCAACTGCACTACACTGCAATGCTTATCCAGCTCCGTCTGAAGGGGGTTTTATAGATAGAGACGAGAAAATGGCGGGAAAGAACGACTGCGGTATGGCGGGAAAGGGTGGCGGGAAACGGGTGGCGGGAAATTGTTTGGCGGGAAATGGGTGGCGGGAAATGGGTGGCGGGAAATGAATGGCGGGAAATGGGTGGCGGGAAATGGGTGGCGGGAAAAGCGCAGTTTGGAAATGTCGATAACTTTCAAAACAAATGTTCATCACAATGGAAAAAGGTTCCCGCCTTTCAAAAAATGCATGCAATTTTTTTGGAAAATATGATAAGAAATGGTTCGTGCCACTAAATGAATGTACGTCACCTTTGCTGGAAATATTCTCGTGTTTCCAAAAAATATCCATGACATTCTACAAATGGTACTCCCTTCATCCCATAATATAAGATGATATTACAATCAATATACTCACATATCACGTGGGTTAACAAATGTTTAGATGGATCATGACATTTTAAGAAAATATTCGCGTGTTTCTAAAAAAAGTTTGTGAAAATTTCAGAAAAGCATTTTAAAAAATGTTGTGTGGTTTAAAAAAATGGTATTTCCATTAAAAATGTATTTGAAGAAATGTTACCATGTATTCATAACGTGTTAAATATATACTTTTAAAAAATATTCGCGTGTATTTTTAAAAATAGGCATGCACCAGTCGGCCCACAGCAGGCCAACTGAGCATAGTCGGCCCACTACAGGCCTATCGGTGTACTGCAGGCCGACTGGGCCCTGTCGGCCAACTGCAGGCCGACTGGGCTTGAATCTGCTGGCCGACAGCCCAATCGGCCAGCAGCAAACTGATGGGCCTCCAGTCGGCCTGCTGTGGGCCGACTGGGCTCTGTCGGCCTGCAGTAGGCCGATGGTGTATTATTTTTGAAAAATCTTTTTTTTGCGTATTATTTCTGTAATTTTTTTTAAAAAATGTATTATTTTAAAAAAATTAGCCCTACTAGTGTTGGGTTTTGTTCGGAGAAAAAAAGGAAAAACTGCTGCGGGGAGATCTACAGGTGGGCCATCTAGGCCAGGTTACCAGCCGATCCGATCTAAAGCGGGCCGGGGCAGACCGTGATCAAAATCGGCCACCGGCTGGCAGGTCAATTCCTAAACGGTGCTTAGGACTTGTACAATGCTACTAGGTGTTTAAGGGGGTGTTTAGAAAAATAAACCGAGTTTTCTGAAGCATCATTATCTATTTTTACAGAAAAGACGCCTAATTAAGCGTCTATATTATATAATATAAATAAGCGCCGATACTAAAAAAAGACTGTTTTATTTCTCTAAGCATTTTTCCTAAGCGTTTTGCATTGTACAAGGCCTTAGGGAGCTCCTAAGCCGCGCCTTCTCTGACACGGAACGCAACAGGCGCTTGCGGCAGCGTCTTCGGGTGTGTTTGGTAGGGTGCATGAGGGTAAAAGTTCCCAATCCGACCCACTTTTGCTTGTTTGGTAGGGTGCATGAGCTCACATGGGCTATGCTCATCTGATGCATAAAAGGGCCCTCGGCTATGCTCGTCTCATGCACCCCAGACAGGGTGCATGAAGGCAGCCATGCTGGTCCTGACACTCGTCCCCACCCACCAGACCACGTCCAGATATGTTTATATTTTCAAAAAAATGTTTAGAATTTTAAAATTTGTTTAAATTTTCGAAAAGTTTAGAATTACGAAATTTCTTTAAATTTTTGAAAAAATTTAGGATTTCAAAATTGTTTAAATTTTCAAAAAATGTTCATAATTTCAATATTTTTAAAAA
>NC_057805.1:369862780-369872673 GCF_018294505.1 Triticum aestivum
TTTTTAAAAAAAATCAACAATGTTCGGAATTTCAAAATAAAATAAAAAATTGTTTGAATTTTGAAAAAAAACAGAAATTCAAATTTATTTAAATTTTTATAAAATATTTAATTTTCAAATTTTGTTTAAATTTTCAGAAAAGCTCGGAATTTTAAATATGTTCAAATTTTCAAAAAAATTTAGAATTTTAAATTTTAATTTATTTTTTTAGAAAAATAGAATTTCCAAAAATTGTAAATTTTCAAAATATGTTTAAATTTGTGTTCATATTTTTCCGATTTTGTTCATCATTCAAAAAAATTGGAATTTGAAATTGTTCAGCATGTCTAAACACATGCAGACTGCCAAACAAAGTCTCACCTCAGCATGTCTCAGCGCATACATCACTGCCAAACAACAGCAACTGCATGGACTCAGCATGTCTACACTCAGCATGTATGAGAGGAGAACAACTAGGCTAGGTCTATACATGCTACCAAACACATCTAGGCTAAGCCCATCAACACGCAGCGCAGCGGTACAAAACACAGCAGGAAATGGTTGTTCACGAGTAGCTAACCCACTCAAACTACTACGTGCTACTGACTATTTACATCGCGGACCATTTAAGAACAACAGCAGATGTGCTATTTATTGCACAAAACATGTTTTTGTAATGTGAACCAAAAATTTGATAGTTCACATATTTCAAAAGCAAATTTCACGAACATGCAAAAATAGTTCATGTATCGAAAAAGTTCAAATATTTTGAAAAAATAAAAAATTCAAAAATAATTCATGAAGTTGAAAAAAAAAGTTCATCAATTCTGAAAAAATCACAAATTTGCAAAAAGTTTATCAATTTTTAAAAAAAGTTCATAAAATTTAAAAACTATTCATCGATTGTGAAAAAAATTCATAGATTCTGGAAAAAGTTTACAAATTTGGAAACATTCATCGATTTTAAAAAATGTTCATTGAATTTCAAAAAATGCTCAACGATTATGAAAAAAGTTCACAAATTTGGAGAAGGTTCATTGATTTTAGGATAAAGTTCAGGAAATTTAAGAAAAGAGAAAAAAGAAAAAGACAATAAAAGGAAGAGAGAAAAAGGAAAAAGAAAGATAAAGAGGAAGGAAAGGGAGAAGTTAACACGTCAGGCTTTGTGGTCGGGTGGTTTGTGCTTAATATCGAGTACGTGAGATCCCGGTTTCGATTCCCCTCAGTGCCAGGGCAAATAGGAAAAAGCGTCGTGCTGCTGGCGACAACTGCAAGGTGTAGCGCGGGGAGCAAGGAGCGTCGTTGAAACAACAGTCACATCTGGCCGGATTAGTCTACCCCCGCATGTATTAAGCACCACTGATCACAAATACAGAGTTGCCGACCTGACAGCGCAGGGAGACGGACATCGCGTGAGGTACACATGTGTCATCTGGCGTGAAGCCCGTGTCTTCGTCTACGGTAATGGTCGTCGCCGTCACCGCGGAGAACCACCAAGGAGTACGGGACACTGCTCCATCAGCGATCTGCCCGCCAGCCATCGCCGCGTGAAGGACCAAGGAGCTTGGAACACCGCTCCGTTGGCGATCTAACCGCTTCACCTGCTTGGAGTTGTGCGACGCCTCTTTAAACCGAGGACACGTGGCAACCAGTGAAGCACTCACCCAGTCACCCTGGTGGTCAAACTAACTTAGGCTGGTCATATACTAGTATCAAGATGGTCTCATTTATTGACATGCATGACACATAGTAGCATCACATTTATTATGTTACGGTATCTATCTATGTTACTATAATCATCTCTCTTCTTTAATTCCCTGCCACATAAGTATATTTGCGAGTCCCAAATGCATGATACTTCCCCACGTATTACCTATAGGAGGAAGTAAAAAAATAAAATCAATGTGCAGCATTTACCGTCGCCATGGTGACAAGCACAATAACTAGTGCAGTCACTTCTTCGGGTTGGTAGACGGACATTGTTACATCTTCGATGGGCCGAAAAAATTATTATAGTCTTTCCAGCATGTTTTTTCAATAGAAGGACACGTTAACGTCGACTATGGAGTGTATGTGTGTATGCATGAGCGTCTGTGTTTGTACTGTCTTAAAAAAACTAGCGCAGTCAGTGTGTTTAGTAAAAAATTGTAGAAAAGTTTGTACGTGCTGCTCAAGGCCTCAGGTTATTGTGTATAATTGTAAGTGCTTAATTTACTTTCTTATAATAATCCCAACAAAGTCTGATAGTGATCAAAATATTTATCCATTAATGCAGCTCATATTCATAAAGTGGTAAAACATTTGCTCATAATATTTGTCAAACTACCGACAAAATTAGAAAACCTTTATTTTTATATATTTTTAGAAGGAAAGGGACCATGTCCCCGGTTCCATTTATATGAATGAAACCAAATATTCAGTAATAGCAAAACAAGCGCCCTTAAAGCTGAAGGTGCAGAAAAACATAATTGCAGTCTTATGGCAGAATGCCTAAAAGCGCTCTGACCGCAACCCAGAAGCAAGTCTGGAAAGGGGGTAAAACTCATTACATCATCTTCACTAACAACACTCAGTGAAGGGGGAGTTTGGCTTTTTGCATCAGGCAACAAACATGTCGAGCGCATAGAGGGCTCTCCTGGCCTTCATCGAGAGTGCTGGTGCAGGCTGTGGAGACCAAAATTACATTGGTAGACCATTTTATCATGGAGTTCTTGTGCAATCGGTGTATCCAACATAAAAACTCATGCTATAAGTTGTAAAAATACATATGAATTTACTCAGTATAATACACACACACACACACAACATGCATCTAACATTTGATAAAGTTTCAATTTCTTAAAAAAAAAAGATAAAGTTTCAATTTCATACTCAACTTAGAGCTTGAGAAACAGAAACAACAAATTCAACAGTGGCAATGTTCCCCTAAAAAAAGTGGCAATGTTAATGGCTCAATTCATGGCCAATTCAAATTAACCGCTATTCATAGCATAATTTGTCTTTATTTTATAAGCTGTGAGTTGAATTTATAACTTTAAATTTATGGCATGTAGATATATAACATGGACATATTTTATTTCCAAAAAGACAGAGAAATTTTATCATAAATTTTGAACATCGAGCGTCGCACATAAACTTCGGGTGCACCGGATATACGTTTAAAAAATTACAATCCCCCCGCAATTTTTTTTATAATCGTGTTGTTTGGGTGCACAGAGAGACAAAAGCCCAGGTACAGCCCATCCAGGCAAGATGCCGTGCCACGCTCACCACACATTTGAGTACGGGTCGGTAAGTTGGGCTTGGGTCGGTCGAAGGACCTTCTAGTAAAACCGACCAGAGCCGCAACAAACACTATCGAACCGAAGCCGGAGGTCTGGCGATTCGACCCTCGAGAGGCGGCCGAACCGAGCAGACGCCATGGACCGCGAGTGGGGCTCCAAGCCCGGCAGCGGCGGCGCCGCCACCGCCCAGAATGAGGCCATCGACCGGCGGGAGCGCCTGCGCCGCCTCGCGCTCGAGACCATCGACCTCGCCAAGGACCCCTACTTCATGCGAAACCATCTCGGCAGGTAATCCCCCCGCCGCAAAACCCTAGATTCTTCGTCTTCTCGATTCGCATAGCTCTGCCCGCTGATTCCGCTCGTTTTCTCGTGTGTCAAGCTATGAGTGCAAGCTCTGCCTGACGCTCCACAACAACGAGGGGAACTACCTCGCGCACACGCAGGGGAAGCGGCACCAGACCAACCTCGCCAAGCGTGCCGCCCGCGAGGCCAAGGACGCGCCCGCGCAGCCCCAGCCAAACAAGCGCAAGCTCGCGCCCCGCAAATCTGGTGCGTAAAGAATTACTTCCCTCTCTTTCTTTTTGCCCGAGCAGTTTACTACTAGTAGAATTAAGCTTCTCATAAGCTGCCGTGACTTTGCATCGTTCCACTATGTAGGGCCATCTATTTTAGTTATGCAGATGCTTGTTCTATGTTTTTTTATCGATTTCAGTAATGTCATTGCGCTAGGTTTGTTCAGAGTACTTAGTGTGAAATACCGAGTTGCACATAACCTTGGATCTCTTTACTTCTGTAATGACTAATGAATGAATTTGACGTTTTGAGCGAGGCAATGATATATCAGATCTTTTTGAAGATCTTGGTGGTATTTCAAGTTTCATCTCGATGTGAAATTTATAACGTTTATTTGGGTATTCAGTGTTGCAAGCACAATGGTTGAGGACTGTTGCAGGATGGATGAATGTCCCTGTGTGTCAAATTTGCCCCGTCAACTAACAATCTTGTACCTTGCTTTGTGTTCTGATAATTTTAGGTATGAGAGTGGGACGGCCAAATTAGAGCGTTTTGTTGGATAACAGAATGTGAACATTAACTTCACAGTAGTAATCTTCATTTTTATCCACGGTTTAGGCGTGTCTTTAACTACTGAACATCAATAAGGCAACAATGAAAAGTAAATACCCTGTTCCGACAATAAATATCCCTCGAGTTAAAGGGAGCCCAAGTGTCTATGAGGTTGATCTTGGGTTGCTTGGTTGTCTCCAAATCTAGATAAAGAGGATACACCTAAAACAGCCTTGAAAAGCCGCTGTGGACTATTTAAATATTAGTGATATGCTGTTTGATGTTGCTGAACTAATGGCTATGTGGCATAAGCATTCATGCCCGGAATACTGGATACTTCTGATAACTTTCTGTGGTACAGCAGTTTCCAAAAGAAGTTGTTCACAGGGCAGACAAATCTATCAGAAGCTAGGCCTAATTTTGTTGTACCGATTCCCGAAATGTTCAAACATCAAGGGCGTTGTTTTTTATTAGCTATTTAGACCCTTGTATTCTGTTTCAATTAGGTAGTACAGCTATGCTATTTTGTTTTCCGCACCTATAATTGTGTTATCTTGGCAACTATCCTCACAAGTTATAACTATGTTTCTTTGCTTTGCAGTTAAGATTGGCAGACCTGGATATACAGTAACTAAACAGTATGATCCCGACACGAAGCAACACTCATTTCTCTTTGAGGTTAGTATTTATCGTGTTTGTACATCTTGTTCTCAGAGTTGGTCAATAGAGGATTTTACATGATCAAATAAGTTCATTTACCATCTTCATGTATCTAGAGACACTGTTTTGTCATTTTTCATTCCATGTCATTTGTCATGTCATGTAGGCATCTGAATTACAAATGGCAAGGATCTTATAGTGATACCAGTTAAGTTAGGTTCGTTTCCAACTTTTAGTTTATTCATATATACTAGTATGTTCTTTCTACAATTTTACTTGCCTCCCTTTGGTAAACCAATTTTACAATGCTATCTAGAAGCTTATCTTTTGCGAAAGCAGCCTTACTGAGAGTTAACACATTCAGAATAGTGACAAATAGCTATATGATCAGCCAGTTTCTCTTATTGATTTCTCTTGTTATGAGCATCTAAACAACCATGTACACTGGGTAGTGGAGTGACAAATTTTGGCATTCTGTTTTCAGATTGAGTATCCTGAAATCGAAGATAATAGCAAGCCAAGGCACCGTTTCATGGCATCATATGAACAGGTATTAAAGGGCCCTGGGCTAATCTGTGAGCATCATCAGCCTGATATATGTTGCTTTACTGTTGATAATCTTCCATTTGCTAATGTACTACTATTGTTTTACAGAAAATCCAATCTTGGGATAAGAGGTACCAATATCTGCTTTTTGCAGCGGAGCCCTACGAAGTCATTGGCTTTAAGGTGCATCTCTTGCAAAGTTCTGCTGCATCAGACCCATTAGCCAATGTGTATGCACTTAATACTATTTGTTATTTGCAGATACCAAGCACAGAGATTGACAAATCAACAGACAAGTTTTTCTCGTATTGGGATCCGGACAAGAAGTCCTACATTGTGAGTTTTTCTATGCAGGTTTTTGCCGTTTCATTTAGCTGCCTTTATAAGCAATATTGTTTTCACAACTTTCACATTTTTTTTACGACAGCTGCAACTATACTTCAAGCCAAGACCACCGGAGATTAACAGACAACCAGCAGCTCCTGGTACTGTCCCAAATGGGACAGGAGGCCCTCCTGGTGCTCCACCAAGGCCACCATCCCAGCCACAGGCCCTGCCGCCACCTCCGCCGAATGCACCTATGGGAATGCCTCCTAGGATCCCACCACCACCAATGAGCGGTCTTCAACCTCCACCCCCTCCACCTCCGCTTGCAAATGGTCCTCCGCGTTCAATACCACCTCCACCTCCTTCTGGTGGTCCAATGGCTAACTTTACTCCTGGAGCACCTCCGCCACGCCCGCCGATGCAAGGCTACCCTGGACCTCAGCAGTAGGTGATCCGAGTGCCGGCCAGAGAGACCAGGCTACAAATTTTGAACACTTGCTTTATCCAAACCAGTATGTTTGCCATATGTGCTACATTGTTGTCTGAAATTCTACTGTACTGTAAACAGATTAAATTATTTAAGTGTGCTTTCAAGCAAAGCATTTTATCTTGTTTGTGTTGTCATCTTCGTAACTTCGTTTTTGGACGTTATCCCTTTGGTAGACGATTGTGAAATTGTTATATTCCTGGGCAAGCAGAATGCTGTTCGAAGTATACTTGTCCGTTACAAATGTGATTTATGATCATGTTCCAACCTGTTCATGAAGTGGTTCGCAACATAAATGCTCTTGTTAATCTGTTTAGTTCTGCTTTAGTGCTTTCGTTTGGGTGTAACCGAAAGCACAAACTGAAGCCTACCTTTTGCTAAAAGCTACACGATTGTTACCTATAACCTGGCGCAAACTTTACCTGTAAGTCATAAAAATACTTGCGTAAGCGCTAGCCATGAAAACTACTGTATAGGGATTACATCTCCAATGGCCATGAAAACTACTGTATAGGGATTACATCTCTAATGGCAAATTCAGGCTAACTTTTTAGTGGTTTGAGAATTGGTGATTTCATGGTATGATTCTTTATCCGAAGTTAGGTTCAGATAGTCGAGGTTGCAAATTTGGGCACGTTTTGCAGTGGTTTGAGTCAGTGATTTCGTGGTGGGATTTTTTATAGTACAAAGTTAGGTTCAGATAGTTGAGGTTGCCACATTCTGGATACTTAATCAGTTATTCAATTCTTATGGTTAATTCTTTCGATTATGCAGGCTGCATAAACAGGCCAGGCCAACACGGGCAATGTGCAAAATATATTCAGATGATTACACCAATGCAGCAGACAAATCAATCTCTGAAGCTTTGTTTCGTTCCTTGTAAGTTCTCCAACGTCCAAGGGGTAGCAACAAACAAAACCCCCTTGAAAAGTGAAATCTCCTAACCAGCTAAAAGAAACCGTCACAGTGTACATTTAGCACTTCATCCTCCGATGCTGGAGCTCTTGCAAGAACCAGAGCAGCTCCCGGGGTGCCGGTTTATACATCTACTCCGGTTACAGATAGCTCAGCACAAGACCTTCTCCGGTGCGGTCAGTTCTGCTTCTCATGATCTACTCGGTGAAAAGTAGTGGCAGCATGACAACTAGAGCTGACTCCTCCAGTGGTTGGTCTGGAGAATTAATCACAAGCAACCATGAGAAAATTTGGTATTGCAGCATAAATTGTTGATGATGTGAGAGATGCATGTAATACACAGCAAGAGATACTTACAGCCCAACAAATACTTTAAACGCGTCGTATGTTGCCCATTGCGCTCCAGTAAGAGTGCCCACCATGATAATACGGAGCGGAAGGCCACGAGTGAAAAGGCCCCACAGCCCAATGGTTGTTATAGCCTGGAAGCTCAATTAATTGATCAAAACAGTTCAAAATTTGAATATTGATACCACGATTTAATACCGTCTGACAGCCAGATGGCTGTATACTATGTAGTTAACAGTTCTGAGCATTTTAATTACTTACTGGGATAGGACTTGCAACTTACATCTGCCACAGTGGCTCCCTTTGCGTTGTTGAGAAAAGACACCAGGTTGTCTGCGGGATGAGAGACAGCAGCACACAGGACTCCAGCAATGTATCCCCCTGCAAAACTCACTGCTAGCTGGAGTGGTTTACTGCATTGATCTTTTGGTTTTGGGACAGCATGCTTGTACACCATCTCAACAATGGTTTCAAAGCAAGCAAATTTCATCATGGTGTCTGCAAAGGTAATGGAAAAACAGATCAGGGCACACACCTTCATAAAGGATATAAGATGGCTGCAAAAACTGTTTCATTGTCATGTTGAACAATCAAGTACTTCATCCATGAGCACCATATTCAACAAAATTATCTTTCTTCGCTTGGTAATTTGTCAACTAGTATCGTGCTTTCCATATATTTTTATCCCACGTGTCTGCCACATTGCTACTATATAACTGCCATGTCATCAAACAAATCAGCTCACAATGGCCGGATGGGTATGGTTTGGGTTAAAACCACATAGTGCTCTCACTATTCCGCATGTCGCATGTCATATTTCTCCATATGTTCTCTCTCTATTGATTTGTTTAATAATGTGGCAAACGCATGGCATCCATGTTAGCTGGAATCACTTGTAAACTAGAGTTTAGGGTTAAAAGTCGTCTTTATGCTAATAATAAAAATCAACTGTTGTGACAGCTATATATGATCTGGATTGCACATTTCATAGTAGGAAACAATAAAATCAACTAGGCTTTTCATGGTTGAGGAAGGGCTGCAAACTAGGTCTAAATTACAGAAATTAAGTAGTGTCAAACTTGTATAGTCTATAGAAAAGCAGCAGTGATAAATGGCTAACTCAGTTTCATGAGCATCCTGGAATCATGTCAGCCCCAGCTCTATGCCCCCATGAAATTTCTAGCCTTTAACACCAAAGAATCTCTAAAATTGTTTGTGTCGGAAACGAGCTAAACAAAGATTCTGGTATTCAAATGTTCAGCGCTACTGCTATTGTTTGGCCATGTACTATTCAACCATTGGCATGCAATTACAATAGGAAAATATAACTTGTAACGAATGCACTCACAAGGAATTTGTCGGCCCCAAAGAGGAACTATCCCCTTGTAAAGCCTGAAATGAACACATGGCGTTAAAGAGTGTTCCGCTGTATCTTGAACGGAACTAATCGTAACATAATCAATACAGGACATGCAGTATCCATACCCAAAGGCACCTTCGGACCGGACAAGCTTCGGAAGCCCATCGGTTAGGCATCGAGCGAATCCAGGCTGCGTCTGGATCCGAACCTTGACGGCTTCCATGGGGCAGAGAGCTAAATCTGCAATTACCTCTGCCGACGCCGATGCAGCGAGGTAGATGACGGTCTTCAACCTGTCAGCATTCTCGGGGCCAGCAATGTCCGAGTAGCACTTCTTGAAGTACTCGTAGAAACCAAACTTGCAGGCTCCCTGGCTGCTATACCCAACCAGCGTGGCCATCCAGCCTTTGAAGAACCCACCGAGACCCTGCTCTTGGAGCAGCACACCAAAGCCAGAAGAGATGTCCCTGTACTTGCTGGGGTCAACCTGCGAAGAGCGATTCCTGTCAGACATTATCAAGGGAGCGGGAAGCTTGGACAGGAGCAGCAGGGGAGCCTGTTTCTGCTTCGGAGACCTGCATATTGCACTTGACGAGGTCGAGCGGCGTGACTGCGAGGTGGGTGAGGCCGGTGCTGAGCACCCCGCCGAGGGCGCAGGTGGCGTAGAAGAGCGGCGTGTGCAGCTGCACCGGCGGCGCCGTGTCCGCCTCCATCCTCCGCTCGGCCGCTCTGGCCCTCCGGTCGCGGACGGCGATCTCCCACCTCTTCCCCAGCTGCTCCGCGTTGGCGGCGAGCGTGGCCAGGAGGCGGTCGAGGGGCAGCGTGGCCGCGGGGCAGCCGACCTTGTCGCGGCTCGCCATCTGGGGACGTGAGCTGGGAGCTGGAGCTGGGCGCGGTACTCGGGAGGTCGTCGCGGTCGGAG
>NC_057805.1:369872855-369873550 GCF_018294505.1 Triticum aestivum
AGCTCCTACTGCTCCGCGAGCTGAGCGCAGCTGAGACCCCCCTTGACCCTTGCTCGCCCGCGCCGGCGGCTGGCCGAGACGCGAAGTGGCGTGCGGCGGCTGCTTTTTCGAGGGACGCCGACGCGAGATTTGGGTGCGGATTGGGTGGCGAGATGCTGCCGCCGCGCGCAGCGGGCGGGACGGACCCCACCACCTCTCGGGAGGAAAAGATCCGACACGCGACGGGAAGTTGCGGTGTCTGATCGGTCGACCCGCGGTACACGTACGCTGCCACGGCGTCGTCGTCTACGTGCAACGCGCGTACCACCTGCCTGCGTGCAATCGACGGAGAGGAATATGCTTGCCGCGGTACACTGGCCGGCTCCGTCTGCGTGCATCGTCGGCGTGGATACTGTGATCATGCCTCACGTGGTTTGATTGCTGTTAGTGTTTCAGACCCTCAGTGGGTGACGGTGATAGTTGACATGTTGGCAATTAGCAACCACACGAAATACCGATTAGAGTCCAGCTAGAACGCCTCTGTCATAAGTACTCCCTCAGTTGAACTATCAAAACGTCGTATATTTAGAAATGGAGGGAGTATGTCCTATCGATATGCCAACTTGCCCGTATCAATATCTTATCGAGTGAAGCACATGGCGCTGAGCTTCATCTATCGTGGATTGTGCATGTTTACACGCCCTCGCTACGCCGAG